>NC_051176.1:340274877-340374876 GCF_013339695.2 Rhipicephalus sanguineus
GCCACGTTTGAACGACTCATGGACAACACATTGCGTGGCCTCAAGTGGTCTATGTGTTTATGCTACCTCGACGATATTGTCGTTTTCTCTCCCGATTTTCCTACCCATCTACATCGGCTCAGACAGGTTTTGACGTGTTTAACCAACGCTGGACTGCAACTCAACCTCAAGAAGTGCCGCTTCGCCGCGAGAGAGCTGACCATCTTAGGCCACATAGTATCTAAGCACGGTGTTCTACCCGACCCTGCGAAACTTCGTGCCGTCGCCCGAGTTCCCGAAGCCTGTTACCATTAAAGAGCTTCGAAGTTTTGTCGGACTGTGCTCCTACTTCCGGCGCTTCGTCCGAAATTTCGCGTTCCATCATGTCGCCGTTGACCCAGCTCCTACGCGGTGACACAGACCTCTCCTCCTGGTCTCCTGAGTGCGACGTCGCGTTTGCTACGCTCCGTCGTCTGCTCACCTCTCCTCCCATCCTTCGCCATTTCGACCCAACAGCTGCAACTGAAGTGCATACAGACGCTAGTGGGGTCGGCCTTGGCGCTGTCCTCGCCCAACGTAAGCCCGGCTACTCCGAATACGTCGTCGCCTATGCGAGTCGCACGCTGACAAAAGCAGAGACCAATTACAGCGTCACTGAAAAGGAGTGCTTAGCTCTAGTATGGGCGCTTACCAAGTTCCGCCGTATCTGTACGGTCGCCCGTTCGACCTGGTAACGGATCACCATGCCCTTTGTTGGCTCGCCACGTTGAAAGATCCGTCTGGCCGACTAGCCCGTTGGGCACTCCGAATTCAGGAGTACGATATTCGCGTCATCTATCGCAGCGGACGCAAGCACTCTGACGCGGACGCCTTGTCCCGCTCGCCTCTACCTCCAGACTCGGCCTGCGCAACGAACTGCACAAACTCATTCACATCTCTCGACATTGACTCCGTTGCTACTGAACAACGCCGTGACCCATGGATCGCTTCTCTTTTCGGTTATCTTCTGGAGCATCGACCACTCCTGCATCCCGATCTCTCCGACGCCAAGCTGCCCATTTCGCCATTCGTGATCGGCTGCTACACCGACGGAACTACGCTCCCGCAGGCCGTAAATGGCTCTTGGTCATTCCCGCAGCTTAAGATCACAAATATGTGCTGCCTTCCACGACGATCCACAATGTGGCCATGCCGGAGTTTTCAAAACCTATGAACGTATTCGCCATCGCTACTACTGGCGCGGCATGTACAACTTTGTACGAAAATTTGTTCAGTGCTGCCCTGACTGTCAGCGTCGCAAATCACCGCCTTCACGCGCGTCTGGAGCCTTGCAGCCACTTCCGTGCCCTGCCAACCCCTTCGACCGCGTCGGCATAGATCTCTACGGCCCACTTCCGATGACACCGGATGGCAATCGGTGGATCATAGTCGCTGTGGACCATTTGACACGCTACGCCGAAACTGCTGCGCTGCCAAGTGCCACAGCGCGGGACATAGCGTCTTTCGTCCTACGCCGATTCATCCTTCGACATGGCGCACCTCGGGAACTCCTTAGTGACAGAGGTCGAGCCTTCCTCTCGGAAGTCGTCGAAGCTCTGCTTTCCGAATGCCACGTTGTTCATCGACGGACCACGGCATACCATCCGCAGACTAACGGGCTCACCGAACGATTCAACCGCACCCTCGGGACATGCTCGCGATGTACGTGACATCTGATCATTGTAACTGGGATCGCGTTCTTCCATTCATAACGTTCGCATACAACACCGCGACACAGTCTACCACGGGATTCTCACCTTTCTTCCTCCTGTATGGCCGCGAACCTTCACACACCATCGACACTCTCCTACCATATCGTCCGGACGCTTCCGAATGCCCACCTGTGTCCGAAGCTGCCCGACAAGCGGAAGAGTGTCCGCCAACTCGCGCGCACCTTTACATCCAAGAACAACTGCGCCAGAAGGAAAACAACGCCGACTCACTTCGAAGTCCCAGCTATTCCTCTGGATTCTTTGTATGGCTGGCTGTTCCCTACCAAACTCCTGGGCTTTCCTCAAAACTCGTCCCAAAGTACGAAGGGCCTTACCGTGTTTTGGAGCAAACATCCCCGGTGAATTTTATCATTGAGCCAGTTTCCCCATTTGACGACATGCGCCGGCGTGGACGTGACCTCGTCCACGTGGCACGTCTCAAGCCATACCACAGCCCTCTGCCTCCAGACTCCTAGGTCGCCAGGATGGCTCCTTTTCGGCGGGAGCGAATTGTGAAGAAGAAGACGCGCCGCCGGTCAGCAGTATCGCGAACGCTCGCCGCGCGCTGCTGGTCGCTGGCATCATTCTGGACGGTGCTCTGCCTCGACTCGCTGTGTTTGTTCAAAGCGTCACCACAGGAACGCATCGCCAATAAACCTCGTCTCAGTATATTCACTGAATTTCATGTTGTATCACTATAGCTATTACTTAATACTACACTTTCAAGGAAGCCAGAACACATATTACTGCAATTTCAAAAATTTTACATGACCGAGTTGGGCAGCCATAACATGGTGGCATGCTTACTGCCATAGAAAGTCACGCTTCGAGGTTACTCCTACAATACTTCAGATTTGGATCTAATGTGATTGTATGAGAATACGTAAACAATAAAAAAAGTTTGCAAGCACTTCCGGTTTGACTAGAAATATAGGTGACGCAGTAAAACCAAGCATTCTACAGTGCATATGGTAATGGTTAAAGCAAGCATCGCTGATCCACCTTTTAAAACTGAGTTTCAATAATGGCCACATAACTGAAGAAAGGAACATAGGCAAAATAATGGGAAACAGACAAAGCACAATTTTTACAAAAGCCTCTGGATGGTGTGTAAATAAAGAAAGGTAGTTAGATTGCATATCAAATTTTTCATTGCTTACTCACAGTAACAAAAGATGATTTATTTTATTTTTAGGATGTGACATGAATTCGATCACACCGACAACATGATTCATCTTGCTTTTTAGGTCCTGCTGGTTCCAGTGGCCTCTCCAGAGTGCTGTCAGCTAATGCACAGGCCACAACAGCAAGACAGTCGGAGGTGCCCTCATCAGGAACTCAAACAACACCGAAGCCAGCCCACAGAAAACGAGCCTCTGCATACACCCCGAGAACAGAAAACGTATGCATAAGCTTGTCACTCGTAGTGACAAGTACCGAAAAGCATTGGCACGGATCAGACGTAAACATCAAGCAAAAAATGTCACCCGCATTGAAGCACTGAACAGGATTGAGCCACATATACCAAGAAACCTTTTCTAATTGGTGAAAGCTCAAATTCGGCTCTGTACTTTTCCAAAATCTAAAAAGCATTGGTCAAAGGAAATGAAGCAATTCGGCCTTAACTTATTTTTCCATTCTCCAAAAGCCTATCGCTTCTTAAGGGAGATGCTTCACTTGCCGCTATGCACTGTTGGCCTGAGCGCTGGCTGGCAGACATCCCATTGACACCTGGCATCATACCTGGTGCCATGGACACAATTGAATCTATTACAAAAGATTGGCCACTTCAAGACAGAGCATGCTGTCTGCTGTTTGATGAAATAGCCTTGAAACAAAATTTAATGTATGAGTCGTCAAAGGACATTGTAATTGGCTTTGCAGATGATGGAAAAAGCAGGACTTCTCGTGTGGCAACACAGCACTTGTTGTGGCTGTGTCTGGCATATCGAGAAGTTGGATGCAGCCAGTGGCCTTTGTGGTGTCTCACAATGCGACACCAGCCCTTGTGATGCGACGGCTTTTGCTTGACCTAATTCAACAACTTGAAACAAAAGGTCTCTTGGTGAAAGCTGTGATCTGTGACCAGGGCTCAAGCAATGTGAGTCTGTCAAAAATGCTTGTTCATTCTTTACATGAACCCTTGTTTATGGTTAACAATAGAAAAGTATACTTCATGTTTGATACTCCACACCTGATCAAATGCACAAGAAACAATTTGAGGAGACTAAAGCTTACAATTGGCTCACAGGTTGTGGACTGGAAACACATTGAAACACTGTACAAAAAACTCGTCACACGGATCCGGCATCTAACAAACCTACGGAACATTTGAAGAGTAGATTGGCCAAAAACTCAGGGAAAACACATCTACAGAATGCCCTTCACTGACATGAGAGTGGAGTATGCAACCCAGATTTTTAGCGAATCTGTTTCTGTTGCATTACTCACTCTCATGGCCATTGGAGAGCTTCCTGTAGATGCAAAAGCTACTGCAGAATTCATAGAAAGAATGGACAAGCTTTTTGACAGCCTCAACAGTTCAGCAGTGAGAAAGCAAGATGACAAATTGAGATATGCTATGTCGGATGGCTCTGAACACCACACCTTCCTTGAACAGTGCATAGCATGGATTGCTGGCTGGCACTTTGGTGGTCCTCAGGACAAACAGCCACACACAATCAAGTGATGGCAGATCACAATCAAAGCCCTGCTTCTGCTGTGGCAAGATCTAAAAAAAGAATTCGGCTTCTCAAATCTGCTTACACGACGTTTACAACAAGACCCATTGGAGAACTTCTTTGCTACCATTCGTCAAAAGCATGGTTGCAATGAAGCACCCAATGTGTACCAATTCATATCTTCTCTAAAACATATTTGGATAGGAAATCTTTTCCGGTTATCTGCACAGGGAAACTGCGAAGTGACAACAAATGCCTTCCTCACCAACATCGAGGACGCTACTGCATTTGTGTCACTAAGCAGCACACCTGCTGTAAGCCAGAGCACACAGCATGACTTTGATTGCGACTATGCACAGGCACCTTTACAAGAATCCAATGACATGATATATGAGAATGTCATATATCATGTCACTGGAACCCTTGTAAAGGACTTTCTTGGCCTGAGGCCCACCGAATGCACATGCCACGACACATTACTGGCTAAAGACGGGGGAACTCTATCAGGCAAAAATCAATTTTTTGCACTGCTCAAGGAAGGCAGTGTTCCAGAGCACCTGTTCAGTGCGATTTCGGCAACCACTGAGGAGTGTATAAGTTACACAAAGGAATTGGACACCTACTTCACAGAAGAAATTCCCGACAGCATACATTTTACAAATGTATGCAGGCACCTTACTCAGGTAATGCCGAGGCGGCCAGATGTTTTCTGCCCCCAGGCTGCAACAACACTTTTTGAACATGTTTTGCAGCAAGAGGCTCAATTGGCACATTTCATTCATCAACAAGAACACAGAAAGTAGATCCACAAACAGTGCCAGTGCAAGGAAAACAAGGAAACTGACGAATTAAATAGAAGATGTTATGTTCTAAATCACCAGCATTATTACGAGTTCTGCAGTAGAAGCTTGGGTTCCCCCCAACATGCTCTATTACAGGCCACAATCTCACTTATGACCGTAAAGTTCCCTTTTACATTTTATTATACCGTGTGTCTCTCTTTCCTTCTTTTGTCCTATGTGTAATTAGCATAATAATTGCTGGGGGTTTTACGTGCCAAAACTACGCTATGATTTTGAGACGCACCGTAGTAGGGGACTCCCCGTTAATTTCAACCACCTTGGGTTCTTTAACATGCACATAGCTCTAAGCACATGGGTGTCCTTTACATTTCGCCCCCATGGAAATGCGGCCACTGTGGCCAGCGATCACACCCATATCCTCGAGCTTCGCAGCGCTGCACCTTATGTGCTAAGCTTCCACGGCTGGTCCATATGGTAATCAGCAGTGTATATATCAAAATGGCTCGGCAATTGCCTCTTCAGTGGTTGCGTACATCAGTTAGCAGACAAAAACAAAAGGGGTGTGTGCAGAAGGTGTGCTGTTGACAACATCCATTCTTTTAATGAACACTTCATAGTCCATTTTACTTAGTTTATTGTCTGTTTATGTTACTGATATTTAATTGTATTGCTGTTGCATGCCCAGGTTTACCACATTTTGTATTTTGTACAATGTGACTGTACAGGATGCAGTGTAAATTCTTTGTATGTATATTTGCAACATTACATGCATACAATGTGTTATCTCGGGCTGGCAAAAAGTGCACCGCAATGTGTTTGTTAGGCGCCTGCACCTGTCATCAAGGTGTTGCTATCTCTTCATGTGATATTACTGTTTATTGTCTGCACCAAGAAATACATAATACATATGTCAACGTAAACGCATGTGTAAAGCAATATTGACACGCATACTTTTCTTTCCGTACTGTGACCGCAATCAGCCGATCAATACTGTTAGTAGCACCTATCAGCGCTGTGTTTCATGTACCTTCTTTCTTCTGTCCGTGTGTGGTCGCGCTGCCGTTCCATTATGTAGTGGTACCTAACACACGACGCAAGCTGCGCCTGGTTGCATCACAACTCTCTCGAACATTTGCGATTGTTCTATCACTTTGATTGCACGACGGTAATACTGGGATTACAAACTCGAATGTGCACTACCACGAGTAAGAGTAAATATTCTGGGATCTACGACGCGCATATATATATATATATATATATATATATATATATATATATATATATATATATATATATATATATATATATATATATATATATATATATATGCGCGCGTCGCAACATGTAGTACATCCACGCGACGATATGCATGTATATCTTTTTCTGCGTACGGGTGTCACACGGTGCACTATTGATCTTGATGGAACCCGCTCGGGGTCGAGTTTATTAATCGTGGATGGCTAATTCGCGCATGATACGGAACTGATCCAATCCCGTTCGACCAATTCGTTCCCGAGCGGAACTCGATCGCGGTCGATGTGCATGTATGACACCCGCACAATATTCATTACGTGCTGCTCAAATTGAAATTTTGTTCATATAGGTACGCACAGTGACTAGCGCTATCTTACACAAACATTGTGTGTGTGTTATTCCGCTTAAAATGACAACTGTGCGCATTCATTACCGCGCTAATGTTACTGTAATAAAGGATTTTCTGTACTTACAATATGTGTTGTTATCAAGGACATCTAATTCAATGGCCTGCTCCGTACTACGAGTATCTACAAAGATCTTAGTACACCGGCAGAACCAATTGTGCCGTTCAAGAAAAACAGGTAATTGAAACGCTTGCAAACCGTACCAGCGCGGAATACAACGCTCTAAACGAGCAACAGACCGCCACGGTAGCCGACCGAACGCCAGCAGCCATATTGGATTGTTTCTGGTTCGGCCCGATTTAACTCGCGAACAGACGGTGCACACGGAAACATAATGTCGTCTGCGCTAATAAATCTAACTCGCGCTACTTTCTCAAATTATCAATTTTTTATAAGTATACTTCACATGAAATATAAAATTCTGTTGTGTTTTGTAAACCTCATACTTTTCCAATTAATATACATTTTTTCAATGTTTGTGCAACTACCGTTATAATCCAGACGGCGCGACCATCGCGTCCAAATTTCGTCCCCATTGGCTCTACGGGCATGTCACTCCCTTGGCCATGGCGATTGGAGGTGAACGGGCAACGCGAAACCGAAACGCCAAAATAACGTACGGCGACAAGACCGACCAAAACACCGGTTCAGCGAGTAGAGGTTTTCTTGAGCCGCTTTGTTCCGGTTTTCGAAAAACAATTAAAAATAGGTGATTAGAAGATTTTATCTTTTCTTGAGCACTACGCCAGGAGGGGATTTTGCAGTATGACTTGCAGTGGCAGTCACTTTCAATGCAAAAACAAACGACTTTTGCTAATGTTTTACATATTACTGAAATCATCGTCATCATAGCATTTCGCTCCACGTACGTGCTTAATGTGCCCACAAAAGCATAAACCAATTATTGTCCGTGGGAGGACATCCGCGGGACGCTCGCTGGTAAATCCGCAATTAAACATCTACTGGACTTCCACCGTATTTTAGAGTGCGGACGTTTCTTTACATCCGAAAATGTACGTCCTCCGTTTGTACGACGGACGTTATTTCCCGGACGTGGACGTTCGGCTCTAAATCGGACATCCAATGGATAAGCGTGGTCCATTGGGACTGTGTATCAATCATCCATATGCTATTTTACCCTATACTACAAAAATTGATGTATTCAAGTTTTAGTTTCTGCCCCGTACAGTTATCGAATGGAACAAGCTCGTGAGAGACCTAAGGCCCGGTCGGCGAAAGCTCTGCAGCACTATCAATAAAGTTGTTACCAACCAAACAAGCTCGATTCCAGTGTATTTGCTGATTGTCAATCAGGAAGAGTTTTTCAGCAACATTTGGAACTGCGGTCTTTGTACATGGTATTGTATAACGTCTTTTACCACCGCCGTAACAGCCTGCGATGGCTTACAGTATTGTAAACACACACACACCACACACACACACACCACACACACCACACACCCACACACACGCACACACACACACACACACACAACACACACACAACACACACACACCACACACACACACACACACCACCCACACACACACACACACACACACACTTATATACATACATTACATTCATGACACAGCATCTGCGTCATGTTTTATTCATGAAATGTGTGTTCATGAAGTCTGTGTTCCACTCTTGCAATGCTCAACGAAGTATTTATAGTGCCCTCACGGAGACCTCCACAATCAAACTGCATATTGTGGACTCAAGTATATCAGGCAGTCCTGCGGTTGTCCTCCGCACACCCTACAGGACAAGGATATTTTGGTCATTTCAAGACGTCCTGAGGATGTTTTGTGTTTTCTCAGGAGGTACTTATCAGGGAATGACCGATGCATGGTTATCCGTTTTTCGTGCAGCCTTTTATTTTATCTCCAAAAGATCACGTGATGGCAATATCAGGCGGTGAGGTTAAACCTTGTCGGAGCAACTTTAGACCTTTCCATAAATCACTCTGCCACGTCCTCCTCTAGCGGAGAGGTGCAAGGAGATATGACAGAAGAAAATGTCGGTCCCTTGAATCACCTGTGATGTCGAGCACAGCAATATTCGGTCGCCCTTCACACAAACTATTCTTTAATTGTTCGCACTGCTTCATTTACAAAGCTTGAAATACAGTATGGCTTTTTTAAGTGAAGCTTGTAGTGGCTCACAAGTGTCGATTTCGTCAACATTAGATGTACAAAAAAAGCAATCATCGTGAAGGCAGTGCACGCGCATGTATTTCTTCTATGTGTTTCGAACGTTCAACGGAACTTCATTTAATTACCAAGCCTTGCTTGTCTTAGTAGTTGGTAACGTTTGTGATTTCACTGGTTGTTTCGCTCGTTTCTCTTTTTTCATTTCTTTCGACCTAAATGTTCCGTTTTCAGTGTGGAAGATGCCTAGTCTTTTCCGATCTGAGGCCCTGCCTCAATCAAACAAGCTAACCTGCTCACAAACATCATCGGCATTTCAGTTTGTGCAAAAAAATAAATCTACACTATATATTTACCTTGTGGTTAGATACTAAAAACAAGCTGACAACAAATGAGCACTCTAAAACATGCAAAGAATATGATTGCTGAACGGATTGTGCGGCAGCGATATCCACCCCTGCACCGTGGTGGCTAAACGGTATTCACTGTGCCATCCTGATAATAGTTGTGTAAATTGCATCAATCAGTGTCGGATGTCACAGAGATACGCTGCACACACCCCGATGGGAATAGATAATTACTGTCTGCTATTTCTTTCTCTGTCAGTTCTCGCACTTTCGTTCTATTTCCTTCGCCTTTTTTTTCTATTCATTCGAGCTGTCTTGCTGGTCCTTCTTTCTCTTCTCTCTCATGTAGTCGGTCTCCACCTTCTATGTTTCATCTATTTCTTCTATTGTTACTTCTTTCACTCTCCCCCCCCCTTCTCTATAGTCTGTCTCTCCCTACAATCTGTTTCTCTGTTGCTTCAAATTCTTCCTCTGTATTTTCTGTGCCTTTCTGTCTTTTTCTCCTCTTTATTGCTCTTGCTTCTCTCTTTTTTTTCTCTTGATCTTTCTTTTATAAAGGCGTTTTGACGCACTAGTCGCGAAGCACAACGGCGACAGTCCAAGACAGAGCGCGGACTCTGAGCCCGAGAGCGTGCTGTCCGAGAAGAGCGGAAGGGGATGACCCACTAGAAAGTGCTCGAGAGTGCGACCCAACAGACTTCCAACGCTTCGCTACAATTACCCCGGGTACGAAAAAGGGAGCCGCCTGGCGACCTAACTGCTTGTCACTATGAGCGGGTCATGATAGGGCTTCAGGCGCTCCACGTTGACAATGTCGCGCCCTCGACGGCGCATGTCCGAAGATGGTTCAATGGGCTCGATCAGGTAGTTGACCGGGGATGTGCGTTCGACGACACGGTAGGGGCCGTCGTACTTGGGCAGCAGTTTGGAAGAGAGGCCAGGTGCAGTGGTAGGGACTGAGAGCCATACGAGTGCTCCAGGGCGGAACGTGGGCGCAGAAGTGGTGGTGTCACCGAATGCTCTTTTGCCGCTCTTGGTCATGCGTAGTAAACGTCTTGGCAAGCTCCCGACACTCCTCAGCAAGTCTCTGGCTGTGGCGCACACTCAGACGGATCCGGCTTGTATGGAAGGATTGTGTCGATTGTGTGCGACGGGTGTCTGCCGTACAATAAGAAAAAGGGGGAGAAACCAGTAGTGCTCTGAGGGGCGGTATTATAGGCGTAGGTGACGAAAGGCAGAATGGCATCCCAATTGGTGTGATCGGCGGCGACGTACATCGAGAGCATGTCGCCGAGCGTGCGGTTAAAGCGTTCGGTGAGGCCATTCGTCTGCGGGTGGTAAGCAGTAGTTTTCCGGTGAACAACGTTGCACTCTTTCAGGATGGCTTCGACGACTTCCGACAAGAAGACACGACCTCGATCGCTGAGCAGCTCCTGGGGTGGACCGTGGCGCAGCATGAATCGGTGCAGCAGGAAGGAAGCAACATCGCGCGCTGTAGCCGCTGGGAGGGCGGCAGTTTCGGCGTATCGCGTAAGGTGGTCAACAGCGACGATGGCCCAGCGGTTACCAGCCGACGTTAGAGGAAGTGGTCCATACAAGTCTATGCCAACGCGCCCGAACGGCCGGTCAGGGCAAGGAAGAGGTTGCAGACCTGCCGGCGACAGGTGCGTTGATGTTTTGCGGCGCTGACAATCGATGCAGGAGCGAACGAACTTCTGCACGTAGCGGTACATCCCTCGCCAAAAGTACCGTTGGCGAATGCGGTGGTAGGTTTTCGATACCCCAGAGTGTGCGCACTGCGGATCAGAGTGGAACGATTCGCATATGTCAGAACGCAGACTGCGGGGTATTACGAGTAGCCACTGGCGGCCGTCGCCGTAATTGCGTCGGTGGAGGAGGTCGTCGCGAACGGCGAAATGGTGGGCTTGACGACGCAACGCGCGAGTGGATGGTGTTGCCGATGGATCAGTCAGCAAGTCTATCAATGAGGCGATCCAGTGATCCTTGCGCTGTTCAGTAGCGATGGTGTGAATGTCGATAGAAGAAACGGCATTGTGAGACACTGAGCTATGGGTATTGTCGTCAGGCAAGGGGGAGCGCGAGAGTGCGTCGGCGTCAGCATGCTGGCGTCCATTGCGGTACAGCACGCGGATATCGTAGTCCTGTAGGCGAAGTGCCCAGCGGGCGAGGCGACCTGAGGGATCCTTCAGTGACGACAACCAGCATAGTGCATGATGGTCGGTGATCACATCAAATGGGCGACCATACAAATAAGGTCGGAATTTCGTAAGGGCCCAGATGATCGCCAGGCATTCCTTTTCGGTGACGGTGTAATTGGTCTCGGGCTTTAGTAAGCGTACGACTTGCATATGCCACGACATATTCAGGGAACCCTGGTTTGCGCTGCGCAAGGACAGCGCCAAGGCCAACACCTAGCGTCTGTGTGTACCTCTGTAGGAGCCGTAGGGTCGTAGTGGCGTAGTATGGGAGGCGACGTCAACAAACGGCGGAGCTTTTCGAAAGCGTCGTCGCACTCGGACGACCATGAATGGAGGGGCCCGTTACTTCCGAGGAGCTTCGTCAGAGGCGATATGATAGTCGCGAAATTTCGAATGAAGCGCCGAAAGTAGGAACACAGTCCTACGAAACTGCGCAGTTCTTTGACGGACGTAGGTTTCGGGAACTCGGTCACGGCGCGAAGTTTGCCTGGATCGGGGAGAATTCCGTCCTTGGACACGACGTAGCCGAGGATTGTCAGCTGCCGTGCTGCAAATCGGCACTTCTTTAGATTCAGTTGCAGACCGGCGTCGCTCAAACGCGTCAAAACATGCCGTAGGCGTTGAAGATGGGTGGAAAAGTCCGGAGCAAAAACGACGACGTCGTCGAGGTAGCACAAGCACGTGTGCCATTTCAGGTTGCGCAGAACGGTATCCATCATGCGCTCAAAGGTGGCGGGCGCATTACACAGCCCAAACGGCATGACGTTGAATTCGTACAGGCCGTCGGGCGTGACAAAGGCGGTCTTCGGTCGAGCGTCGTCAGCCATAGGTACTTGCCAGTACCCTGAGCGCAAATCGAGAGATGAAAAGAATTCGGCGCCTTGCAGGCTGTCAATCGCATCGTCTATTCGCGGCAGTGGATACACGTCCTTACGAGTGATCTTGTTGAGTCGTCTGTAGTCGACACAGAACCGCACAGAACCGTCCTTCTTCGCAACAAGAACGACAGGAGACGCCCAGGGGCTGTTGGAGGGTCGAATAACATCGCGTCGAAGCATGTCGTCGACTTGCTCGGTGATTACACGGCGTTCTGTGGGAGATACGCGATATGGACGTTGCCGCAGTGGCAGGTGGGCGCCAGTATCGATGCCGTGGGTAACGGCCGACGTGCGGCCGAGAGAGGTTTGAGCGACATCGAAAGAAGAGCGAAATTCTTCCAACAGGTCCAGAAGCTGGGAACGCTGGACCTGCGTAAGGTTGTCAGCTATGGTGGAACCAAACACGTCAGCGGGTGATGAACCAGACATCGAAACAGCACTGAGCGTACTGGAACTGCGGCCGTGCGTGTCATCGGGTTCGTCCATAACTTGTGCGTCTTCGAGGGGTTCCACGCTGCCGAGACATTCCCCTCGCACCAACGTAACACTGTACGGGGAGGGGTTGATTACAAAAATAGAGGTGCTTCCCTGAGTGATTTGAATGGTCGCGAAAGGCACCAGCAAGCCTTTCCTCGTGCAAATACGGTCATATGGCGAGAGGAGTGCAACGGTGTCGGATAGACTGGCGCAGTAGACGGACACCGCCGTTGACGAGTTTGCAGGCAATTTGATGTCGTCTTTGACGAGTACCTTGCTCGCAGCCGATGGACTGTCTTCCGGCGTCAAATTAGAGAATGGTGACAGCTCTATTTCGGCTGGTGCGCAATGAATGACGGCGTCGTGGCGGGAGAGAAAATCCCATCCGAGGATGACGTCGTGAGAGCAGGCAGGAATTATGATCATTCGACGGCGTACATAGCGTCCTTAATCATGACGCGGGCTGTGCACACCGCTGTAGGGTGAATACGTTGGGCGCTGGCTGTACGGAGGGAGAGCCCGGAAAGTGGCGTCGTCACTTTGCGCAGTATTCGGCTAAGCTTTGCGTCCATAACGGATACAGCGGCTCCAGTGTCGATAAGGGCAGATGCACGAACACCGTCGACAAACACGTCTATCACGTTCGATGGGCTTCGCTGAGGGCTTTCGCAGTTCGATCGCGTCGCAGCCCTTGCCTCGTGGACTGCGACGACTAGTTTTCCTGGTCGCGTGGGACCAGACGTGGCCGCATCGGGGACAGTGAGCGGCGTCGTGACGGTGAACGGCGGGTAGAGGGCGCTGGGCGAGACGGCGGTGACATAGGCTGCGGTGAATCGTAATACGGGCGGCTCGACTGGCTTGGCATGGTTGAGGCGACTGGAGGCGACTGCACGCGATTGCAATAGCGGGCGACGTGACCGGCGCAACCGCACGCAAAGCAGATGGGGCGGTTGTCGGAAGTGCGCCATCGGTTCGCCGGGGTGGGTCCCATCCATGGCCCAAGACGCGGTGGACGGGGCGGCGGCTGATAGGACTGCATGGTGGGCTGCAGTCGTGGCCTAGGAATGACGTCGGCGTACGCAGCCGGCACACTCGCCTGGAAGGCCTGTGGTCTGGCGACGACTTCGGCGTAAGGATGTGGGGCAGACACAGGGATCGCTGGGGGTGGCCTGGCTACAACTTGCGCGTAACTGAGTGGCGCAAGCGCCGGAGGTGGCTGGTGGTATTCCGGCATGACCTCCGCGATTTCCTGTTGAATAGCGCGGCGTAAGGGAGGCAGCAGTGTGGTCGACGGCTGTTCAACATGCTGCGACTGAGGCAAGGTCAGTAGAGAAAACTGGCGGGCAATTTCCTCGCGCACAAATGACTTGACCTCGGCGAGCAAGCCCGAGTGATCAGAAATGGCCGACAAGCCAGCGAGGTCGCGTCGCGTGAGGTCGACGGGTCAGCAACCGCTGCCGGCGCAGCTCCTCGTAGCTTTGGCAGAGCGTGATCACCTCTGTCACGGTACGAGGGTTCTTGGCGAGCAGCATGGTGAAGGCATCGTCGTCGATGCCTTTCATAACGTGTCGGATCTTGTCAGACTCAGACATGGTTACGTCGGCCTTCTTGCACAAGTCGAGGACGTCCTCGATGTAGCTGGTAAACGACTCACCGGTCTGCTGAGCTCGTTCACGTAAACGCTGTTCGGCTTGCAGTTTACGTACGGCAGGTCGGCCAAACACGTTGATGATGGCGGTCTTGAAATCAGACCACGTGAGGAAGTCGGTTGCGTGGTTGTACCACAGGCTGGCCACACCCGCGAGGTAGAAAACCAGGTTGCTCAGCTTTCCTGCCTCGTCCCATTTGTTTGGTACGCTCACGCGCTCGTATATCGCGAGCCAGTCCTCCACGTCAGTGCCATCCGCGCCGGTGAATATAGGAGGGTCGCGGATGCGGGGGGAACCGGGGCATGGTGTCGGTACAGGGGGAAGCGTTTGCTGGGCGGCGTCTTGAGGCATGGTGGAGGGCACGGTACGGGATCGAAGCACCAGGGGCATCGAACGGACCGAAGCTGGTTGGACGGCGCAGCACTCTCCACCAAATTATAAAGGCGTTTATTGACGGCACTAGTCGACGAAGCACAACGGCGACAGTCAAGACAGAGCGCGGACTCTGAGCGCGAGGAGCGTGCTGTCCGAGAAGAGCCGAAGGGGATGACCCACTAGAAAGTGCTCGAGAGTGCGACCCAATACAGACTTCCAACGCTTCGCTACATTCTATGCCTTTGTTTCTCTCCCTCTCTCTGTGTAGTAGGTTTATCACCTCCTATCTTTTTTCTCTCTGTTGCTTTCCTATATTTCTATTCCTAGTTCCTATTTCTCTCTCTCTCTCTCTCTGTAGTCGGTTTCTCGCCTTCTTTCTCTGTTCTCTGTCTCCTCATTCCCTTTCTATCTATTTGTGTGTTTCTATTTTATCCCTTTGTACTCGTTCTCCCATCTTCTTTTCCCTCCTCGTAACAAACATTCCTTTCTCCTTCTCACCCTCACTTCCCTTTCTCATCACCTTGACGTACTGTACTATTCAAGGCTATGCTCTTTTCTGCCAGCGGGCCTGGATAGCCGAATGGTATTAATCTCGCCTTCAACTCGTTGGTTCGCTGGTTCGAATCTCGCCTTGACAAAATTTTTTTGCGAAGAATTTCTTTTTCTTTCCTTCTATTTCTTTCTGTTTTTTTTCTCTCTCTCTGTGCTCGTTCTCTCCCATGAAGTTATTGCATCGTTCGCCGGACAAATCGGCACACGTCTTCTGGTAAAAAAGCAGAAGAGGAAGAAGACGAAGGTGATGACGAAGTTGGCACGTGCCGTTCATGATGATAATTTTCTATCTACAGACCTCGATTTTAAACAGCTCTGCCGTGAAAGGGTTGTTCGTTTTAAGTGGGGCCCATCTTTCAAAGCCGCACTGGCCAGGGTTGGCAGTTAGCTTCCCAGTATCCATTCAAATAGTTGTGCTTCCCCAAAATATCTCTATTGTGTGCACATAATGGACAACAATCAAAGCATGGCTAAGCTTCTTGCTGGCCTATCACCAGCCTTATTGCAATACGTGCCTGTTTTAAACATACGAGGGCTATGCTTGCTTTCAAGTTCTAACTCGTTCAAGATCAAAACCACAGTGAAAGTCAAGATGCTTATTTCATTTCATTTCATTTATTGATACTGTCAGCCCTTTTAGCGGGCTATTACAGGAGTGGAATGGAATCATATTAAACAGAAATGTGCATAAGAAAAACATAAGAAAAGGAACCTTCACTACTTGAACACATATCATTTCGCAGCTCACATACAACAAATCTATCATAATTGCTAGGCATGCAAATTTAAACAGAGAAGTTCGTCAGTGAAAATAAAGAAAGAGAGCATCACTGCCGAAACACAAATCATAATTTTGCGCAAAATATAACACATAACAAAACACATAATACATAATATAAACATAAATGAAAACATAATGAATATCACAACCTACATAACCTAGTTACATGTCATCACAATCTTAGCGCATGGCATCAAAGTACACTATAGGTTTTATTGCCTCTAAAAAGTCAGTGTGTGATTTAATTCACAACCGAATCTGGTAACGAATTCCACTGCTGAATCGCCCTAGGGAAGAAGCTGTACCTGAAACAGTCATTATGAACTTTGGGGGGCGGTATGTACTTACATACTGTGTCTGTGTCTTGATGTTTCTTGCGTTTTTATTTCAAAGTACCTGTCGTAGCTTATTTTAACGTGATTATGAATTATTAAGAAGATGAATTTCAGCGTTTCATATTCGGTTCGTTTTTGTAGAGGTGAGAGCTCTGCATGTTTACATAATTCGGTAGGTGAATGGAAACGGCTGTATTTATTAAATATAAACCTAGAACTAAGACGCTGTATTTTGTCGAGTTTCAAAGAGTTAGTTTGGGAATAGGGATCCCAAACTACTTTAGCATATTCGATTATGGGTCTTAGCAAGGTTTTATAGGCTAAAGTTTTAATTTCGGGAGAGGCACAGTGGAGGTTGCATCTCAGGCCCCATAACACCTTGTTAGCTTTGGAACAAAGTTCCTCAACATGAAGATTCCAACGCAAGTCGGGTGTAAATATGAGACCTAGGTATCTGTATTGATGTGCCTGAGCAAGTTCGTGACCGTTAATACTGTACGGATAACTAAGAATGTCTTTTTTCTAGAAATGGACATAAAACAGTTTTTGTGGGTTAAGCTGCATTTGCCCCTTATGGCACCAGTTTTAATTCTCTCTAAGTTAAGATTAAGTTTGGCCTGGTCGCTCGGTGATTTTACATTTTGTATAGTATGCACTCGTCAGCAAACATTCTTATTTGGGTAGTAATATTTTGGCAGATCGTTTATAAACACCAGGAACAAGAGGGACACTACCCTGGGGCACCCCAGATACCACAGGAGATAAACTAGATTGGTGATGCCCTAATTGGACAAATTGTTCTCTGCGTGAAAGATAGGAACTGAACCATCGGGTAAGGGCAGAATTTTTAAAGGTATAATCGATTTTAAGTAAGAGCCTATTGTGCGACACCTTATCGAAAGCCTTTGCGAAGTCTAAGAATATTATGTCAGTTTGACCGCGGGTATTAATTGTGTTAGAAAGGTCGTGTACAAGCTCAATAAGCTGAGTAACGGTGGATAACCCTTTCCTAAAACCATGTTGACAGGAAACAATTAGATTATGTTCATCGAGATAGGTTAGCAAGTGCTTCGATAAATGTGCTCTAATATTTTTGAACAGGTGCTTGTAAGCGATATAGTAGGTCGGTAATTGCTAGCGTGAGATGTGGAGCCGCCTTTGTGTATGGGCACGATTTTTGCAAGTTTCCAAGCACTGGGAAAAGAACCACTAGTAACGGATGATTGAAAAATTAATGTCAAAAACTTTGATGACCATTCGGCATATCTATAAAGAAATTCATTGAGGATATTGTCAGGGCCAGGGCTTTTTATCATTTATATGAAGCAAGAGGTTTACAACGCCCTCTTCAGTGATGCTTATATCCTGAATAGGAACCATATCTAAGGAGTCGGATATTGGGTACAATACCATCATCGACTGTAAAAACTGACGAGAAGAAGGAATTAAACGCTTCTGCCTGATCCTTGCTACCTTTATGAATAGACATACTACTCGGTCTGGTCGAAGGATTCACGTACGTCCAAAATTTGTCTGGGGATTCTTTGAGAAATTGTTTCAACGTTGAGTTATAAAACTTATTTTTAGAAATCTTCACACTCTGCCGGAGGTTTTACTTAAAACGTGGACGTTATTCTTTTTTCAATGCTTGGATTCACAGTGCATGCCTTTCGCTTGCGTTTAAGCTTTCTTTTAGCGTGTATTATATCGCGCGTAATCCAAGGGTTTCGTTTTCTTACATTTTTACGACGCCTGGGAATGAATTGTTGGACGCAAAACATTATTGTAGAATGAAAAAACTGCCACAGTTCTTCTGCTGAGCGAGATGTTCGGTATATTTCCAGAAATGAATATGACTGCTCCAGGTGTTCTAGTATAGCCAAGTCATTTGGAGCCCTAAAATTTGGGATCATAAGTTTTTCATCCTTGTGCATGGCATCGACATACAGATCTAAAGACATTAAAACCATTTTATGATCAGAAAGACCGTCCTCAATTTCACACATGCCAAGAAACGGGAGCAGTGATCCAGATAAGAACATCAAATCAAGCACTGAGGAAGCGGTTGGACCCACACGCGTACAAGATGAGACGACCTGAGTCAGATCGTAGCAGAAAGCGAGCTCTAGCAGCTGATCACCTTTAATGACTTCGCTTCCCTCTGAAGTGACCGTCGACCAATTAATTCCAGGGAGATTAAAATCTCCTATTAGGATAATATTATCATCATGCTTCAGGTAGGAGTTGTGGAGATAGGTTTGCGAAACGCTTACCCTACGAGGCGACCGGCAAGGGACGCGACGTTGTCCACTGCCGCAGCGAACAAAGACGCTACGGCCGGGTTCGTCGATTCTCCGGCACGGCGCAGAAAAGGCACTCGAGGCAGGAGGTCAACAAACAACACGGGTTTATTAACCCAAGATGCAGCACAGTACGACAGTCACGGGCTTGCAGGCCGTAAAGGGAACTCCGCAAGACCGATCGAGTACGCTTGCCAGCGGCGCTACGACTACCACACAAAGGGCAGCAGTCGAGCGCGAGAAGCCGCCTGCTAGAGCAGCGCGTCAACCTCTCATGCTAGCCTGAGAGCATCTGAGGCGGGCAAGCCCGCGCCAGACAGAAGCGAGCTCAAGGGGGAAGGGGGTTGTCACTGGCGGCCAATGAGAACAGGCGTTGCGCAGTGACGTAAGCTAGCTTGGTGGCGTGAGCATGTGAGCATGTCGAGGCATGCCCGGACGCGTGCCCGCGCGCCGGAAGCTGACGCATGGCTCGCACCAGACAAAGAGGCCTGGCGCTGCCGCCGTGGTCTGCCGATTAACGGCGGTTCCCGGCGCTCGAGCCGCGCGGGGCCAACACACGCGCTAGCTGGGGAACGAGGCGCCAAAGGGGAGGGCGCGCTCGATTCCCACAGAGTCCATAAAGCTTCTTAAGTTATCAAGTGCATTCACCGGGGCGTTCAGAGGTCTATACATAGCACCAATGTATACCGTGCGATTACTCAGCGTGGTTTTAATCCAAAGAGCTTCGGCATCAATAGCATGCGGAAGAACAGTAACTAATATATTATCTCTAATTAAAACGGCCACACCCCTCCTCTTGTTTCACGGTCTCTTCTCACGATTTTGTATCCAGGAGGAGTAACCTCGGCATCCAGTATATCTTTCTTCAGCCATGTTTCGGTCATTACTATAAAGTCGGGATCGTGTTCTAGTACCACAGCCTCAAGATCCGCCAATTTATTCATAATACTTCTTACATTTATATTTATTATCTTTAACTGGTTAAGACTACTCTGACGCCGTCAGTCGCCATCACGACGCCTGTCATGTTTGGAACATGTAGAACATCTTCCAGCTGCCCCTCACACAGTTGCCACTTCAATTGAGGCATTTATTGTGGCGTTGTACCAGCTTTTGTTATGGCCCCCACATTGAAGACAGCCACATTTCAGCCAATTCTGTATGCCGCTCACTCTTTGTGGATTGCTGTCTACACATCCTGCTTCAATGTTCCTGCACTGTTGCTACACTTTGCTGTCACTCATGAAAGCTTTACCATACGCAATACTCATTCAACGATGAATTTTGGCTGTATTGCTGCATGCAGAAATCAAATTACACCAGGCACTTAACGCATAGTGAGAGACTTGGTTGTTCTTGGCATGTTTACGTGCCCAGTGTGTGCTCGGAATTCACAACTGCTACCTCGCAAGATCGCAGGACATACGAGAGGCGCTGCGCAACACATCTGCACACAGCATTAGACTTTCACTATGGCTTTAATTGATTACGAGACTGATAGGATCTCAAAAAAAAAAAAAAGATTAGCGCCACTTTCACGCGCAAGGCTGGGTAACTGCAGAGTTTATTTTATTTATTTATTTATTTACACATACTGCAGCGCTAAGTGCGCTATGGCAGGAGTGGGTATACAAAGATACGCGGAATTTTAACAAACATCAATGAAAATTATGTAAACAGGCAAACTAATACAGATGTTGATTATACAAGGTCAAAAGTGCACAAACATGTGATGAACATGATTGAAAATAGATTAAAGAAACAATGCTACTCAAGAGATCACACCAACAGCAAATAGACGAGGGTATATTACAGACGCATGTCATGGATGTCGGCTACAAAATTGGGCGATGGGCGTGAGCGAATACAACCAGGTAATGAGTTCCAGTCTTCAATAGAACGGGGAAAAAAACTGAACTTGAACATGTAGTTCGAGCAAAGTAAGGCGTTAAGTTTAAGCTGTGATAGCTTCTTGTCGTTGACTGAGGTGCAAAGTTTATGTAGTCCTTTTCATTTGATAGTTTAACTGAAGACGTCACGATGCTATGCAAGAATTTTAATGACTCTATACGGCGACGCGAAGAGAGCGAAGTTAAGTTCAGTGAAGAAAGAGTAGAAGAGGGTGAAAAGTCACGGTCATAGCGATGACATATGAATCTTACCGCTTTTTTTGAATTGCTTCTATCCTATTAATCTCGCATGCGTGTACGGGTTCCAAACGACAGATGCATAGTCTAGTATTGGACGAATGAGTGATTTAAATAAGAGAAGCTTAGTTTCCTTCGGGGATTTAGATAGAGTGCGACGTAGATAGCCTAGTTTTTTTAATGCTTTGTACTACATAGTCAATGTGCTTGGACCATGTCATATTATGAGTAAAATGACCCCTAGATACTTATACTCGAAAACCCTATTTACTGCACGGTTATCGAAAGAGTAATCAAAAGCAGACGGAGATTTATTGCAAAGGACATAAATACGGTTTTTTTAAAGTTAATGTTCATTTGCCAGGTCCTGCACCAATTACAAAAACCAGCAAAAGACTCCTGCAAGCGGCAATGGTCAGTGTGTTTTAATGACCTCGTATAAGACGCAATCATCGGCATAAAAACGAATGGAAGAGGAGGTGCAAACAGGCAAATCATTTAAGTAAATTAAGAAAAGCAGAGGCCCAAGAACAGACCCTTGGGGCACTCCAGACGTTACATCAATGGCAGTAGAGTTGGATGACCTGTAAGAAACGAACTGAGAGCGGGATGACAAAAAGCTAGCTCTCTCTTCCCCAACACTTTGCTTGTTTTTTTTTTTGTTTTTTCTTTGTGACTTTCTTTCTATCTCTTTTCTCTCTCTTTTTAAATTTATTTGTCTTCTATCTTTTTTTCTTTCTTTCTTTCCTTTTTTGCTCGCTCTCTGTAGTCGCCTCTCAATTTCTATCTTTTTTCTCTTCTGTTTCAATCTCTTTGTCTTCTTCCTATTCTTTCTATTTCCATCACTCACTGTCCTCCTACTCCCTCCTCCTTTCCTTTCTCCTTACACACACATCTCTACTCCACATCCTCACTTCCCTTTCCAACCCCCTTGCTATACCATTGTCACGAGGCTGTTAAATTAACTAGCTCTCGCGTAGGTTCGTAAAGCAAACCTGGATGACACAACCGTCATCGAGGGAAGGAGAAACGAGACCATTTGCGCCCAAAGAAAAAAAGAACAACACTCAGTATATTTAAACAAACGGAAAAAGAGAGAAATTAATAGAAAATGGAACCAAACATGAAGAGATAGAGAAACTTAACAGGACTATGGGCCGCTTAATAAACTGTAACAATGCATAGATGTAAGTTCAGAATGAAAAGACCGTTCACCGTTCCGTACACGTAGTCCCACAGAAGAGACGCGGTAGTGCAGGCGGCGACGCTGGAAGGTGCGGCTGGGACGCTCTCAGGCTGGGCTTGGATGAAGGCGCCGCTCGGAGGGACAGTGGCGTCGGGCGAATCGCGGTCAGCGACCTTTCGGCGTTCGTCCACCGACCCTTGGAGAGGGAGCAGGAGACGTAGGCGTGCCTGGCCAACGCAGACGTTGAGAAGAGGCCTGGCCAACGCCAGACGATGGAACCTTGGGTTTGTGTCCAGGTGGGAGCCCGCAGCGGCCTCGACGCAGGAACCTGCTGGCCGCCACTCCCGCGCCCTGGTCACGTTCTTCTCTTCGCCACGTCCTCAGCCCCGTCTCTCGCTCTTCTCTTTGCACCCGTGTCTCTTCTTCTGACTCGCGTGGAAGATCCCCATTGGACAAATTCGTCTTGCGTAACTTCACGCGCCCTGTTCGCACATCTTCTTCTTTCATTTGCCGCCCCGAGAACTCGCGTACGCACATTCAGCCGTCGTCTTTTCTTTTCTTGCGCCGACGGCTTTGGTCACTCTCGCGCCCTTTTCGAAACGCGCACTTCACTCATCACAATAAGTCCCCCTTTCGAAAAGTTTTTTTTTCTAAAAAAAAAACTGTCGATGAATGCGCGTTTGGCCACATACTACACATATTCAACGCAGTCCACTGCACTGCTTAACGTAACACACCTAATGGATCTTGAAAGTTACCACACATTTCTTACACAATTACACAGTCGTGCGAAAAACTATACATCACTTCACACTTCGCATGGCATGCAAGTTCATACTAATATATTTACAGAAGTACACCCGGTGGTCCGCAATCAAAAATCCGAAAAGAGCGACCGGTTTTTGAATTGACGCTCAGTTATAGCGTCCCAAACAAGCCGAACAGCGCTGATCACCTGGCTAGAGAAAAGAGACCGACGCCCTTGGATTAATTTTCCACCGTAGGCTCGTTTGTACCTGAACCTCTGAAGCATCGGATTCTCAGCCACCAAATTGCTAGCGTCAACGCCGGAATGTCTGCATTCCAGTCGGAGGCGTTGTCTCCATGCGCACCAGTGCAGGAGCGTCCGAATGACGGCTTCCTTCACGAGAATGCTTTGCCTCGGCCCGTTAGCTTCTAAAGGTCCAGAAACTTTAAAAGAAATCACTGGTGCTCCCCAAGACGCCATAGAGTCCAAGTCGGCTTCTCTACTGCTCCGAGAGCAAATAACTCGTGAAATATTACTCTCTTGGGGATCACTTTGTACCAGTGCAGCGTCTTGTTCTCCACACTACTGACTCCTCCATCTGCGTCATCTTGCCGGACCTTGTAATCCATTGTTGACGGAGCTTTCGACTCTGTTCTCCGTTTGTCGACCATTGCTTCTACACTCTGCTTTAATTCTCCCACACAAATCGGTTGTGCATTTACTCGAGACGTTACTCTCGTTCTCTTTTTGGGAGGATTACTTATGTGGTTCTCGACCATATCCGTCCCATCCGCTACCGCAGCCTGTGCTACACAGGACTCTGCGGCGACCGACTTGCTTCCTGCACTGCTTTCGCGCAGAGCTATGTTGCATGTTTCGGTTGCAGTCGGTATAACTGAAGACACTGCGTCTTCACTAAATGTCGCCCCACAGACTACGAAAACAGCCTCCGTGGGGACATCTATTACCCTTACACTAGGGCTCCCTCTTTCTGTATGCCTCCACTAAGTGTGCAATCTGTTGCACCTTCTGGATAGCGACATCACTTTCAAAGGAACTTGAGTCTTCCTTTCTTGCTAAGGTATGCCAACCCATACTTAGCTCTGACCTGAGGCCTTCACTGGGCTCACCCCTACTCTCTAACTCTCTGTTACCGCCTTGTCGCTTCATTTCTATCTCCGCAAGCTGAATCCTTAACTGAAGCGTTCTCTGTTTCATCTCTTGAAGTTCCATCTGCTTTCTCCTCAATCTCTTTCAACTCCAACTGCTCTTTCCGCGCTTCTATTTCTTCAGCTTTCTCTTCACAGATTCGCCTCTCGCGTTCCTCGCACCATGCAATGAGCTCTTCACCTTCTAGCCCCATGCGCCTTGCCAATTCTTCTAAATCTGCCCTGTCTTCGCGAGCTCGTGCCTCACGCTCCTCAAGCCATGCCTTCAACTCATCGCCCTCTAGCCCCATGCGTATCGCTACGCCGTTGTATCTGACATGGTCATTTTCCTTCCTTGTGCAAAACACTAAATTGCACAAACGGTCTCGTCCTGTCGTAGCGGACGCCAATTTGTCACGAGGCTGTTAAATTAACTAGCTCTCGCGTAGGTTCGTATAAGCAAACCTGGATGACACAACCGTCATCGAGGAAGGAGAAACGAGACCATTTGCGCCCAAAGAAAAAAAGAACAACACTCGTATACTTAAACAAACGGAAAATGAGAGAAATTGATAAAATGGAACCAAACATGAAAGAGATAAGAAACTTAACAGGACTATGGGCCGCTTAATAAACTGTAACAATGCATAGAGTAAGTTCAGAATGAAAAGACCGTTCACCGTTCCGTACACGTAGTCCCACAGAAGAGACGCGGTAGTGCAGGCGGCGACGCTGGAAGGTGCGGCTGGGACGCTCTCAGGCTGGGCTTGGATGAAGGCGCCGCTCGGAGGGACAGTGGCGTCGGGCGAATCGCGGTCAGCGACCTTTCGGCGTTCGTCCACCGCCCTTGGAGAGGGAGCAGGAGACGTAGGCGTGCCTGGCCAACGCCAGACGTTGAGAAGAGGCCTGGCCAGCGCCAGACGATGGAACCTTGGGTTTGTGTCCAGGTGGGAGCCCGCAGCGGCCTCGACGCAGGAACCTGCTGGCCGCCACTCCCGCGCCCTGGTCACGTTCTTCTCTTCGCCACGTCTCAGCCCCGGCTCTCGCTCTTCTCTTTGCACCCGTGGCTCTCTTCTTCTGACTCGCGTGAAGATCCCCATTGGACAAATTCGTCTTGCGTAACTTCACGCGCCCTGTTCGCACATCTCTTCTTTCATTTGCCGCCCCGAGAACTCGCGTACGCACATTCAGCCGTCGTCTTTTCTTTTCTTGCGCCGACGGCTTTGGTCACTCTCGCGCCCTTTTCGAAACGCGCACTTCACTCATCACAACCACTATACAAGGCTATGTTATGCTCTGCTAACGTGACTGGATAGCCGAGTGGTGACAACGCTTGCCTTCTATTCGTTGGTCCGCGGATTTGAGTCTCGCCTCGCCAAAAATTTTTTCGCCGAAAATTTCTCTCTCTTTCTTCCTTTCTCACTGTTTGTCTCTTTCTTTCTCTCTATGCTCGTTCTCTCGCCTATCCGAGTTTTGGCAACCTGCGCCGTAGAAATCGGAGCGCCTGTTCTGGGAGCGAAGCAGAAGAGGAAGAATACGACGAAGAGAGCGTGTGCTGGTTCATGGTGATGATTTTCTACCTACGACATATGGTAAAACTCAATCATAACAGCTCTATTGTAAGTCCACTCCGCTGCAAAAGAAAAATAGCTTTCAAGCAGATACTTTACTATACCCTAGCCAAAGGCGAGGGCATACGCAGTAAACTATGTGCTTGACCTATCTGCATAGTAAAGTATCTAGTATAACCTATCTGCATAGTAAGTACCTTAAGTATCATGGTTTCTACTCAGTAAAGTATCTGCACAGCGTGGCATAAAGTTTACTATGAGTAAAGTTTATGCCACGCTGTGATAATGTCTCGGTTGGAGTGACGACTGTGTAGAGGTACCTGGAAAGTGTGTCAAAATGTTCCAAATAAAGCAGGGTTGAATTTCACCGTGGTTCGAATTACGACTGATTGAATGTTAACTTTTACAGCTTATGCCAAATTACATTCGCTATGACTTTGGAATCCCTAGGCCCTTGTTAGACCAACAACATCGTGGTTTTCACACTTATGTCTCTTAAGGAGACCGACAATTAACTGGCCAGAATGTGTAAATGGACCTTTGTGTATTTGGAAGACCCATAACTATAGTGATAGAATCGAGCACCCTTTCGAAATTTGAGTAAGATATGTATTAGATGCGAAGCGTCGTATAGCGGAGTTCAAACCGGTGGTGGTGGTCGTGTGCGGCGTGACCACCCTCACTGCGCATGCGCAAACCCTCTCCACACACCTCCTCTCCACTCCCCTCTCTTCTCCGTCTCCACCTCCTCTCTCCCCACCCCTCTCCCCTTTCCCCTCTCCACTCCTCTGAAGCGCGGGCTCAACATGCCAAATTCTCTCCTGCGCAACGTCGCTATGCACGTCCCCTCCCCCTCTCCCTCCTCACCTACTCCGCCCTCCTCTCCCGCGCCTGTCAACCGCGTTCCTCGCTAGCCCTGTGAGAATTAACGGCCAGGCTAGAGGAAGACACGACGCGCGTAGCATTCCTCTTCGCGTTCCACGGCGCGAGGTCGGTAGCATGCTCGAGGTCGGTAACATGTCCACGAACGCCAACGGAACGCGATCGTGCAAGTGCTCCAGCTTGGCATCGCCTCATGGTCGCCTTTAGCGGGAGATGGTGTAATTTTTATTAAATGGAGTTTGAAAATTGCAGCAGCCGCACCGTGGCGTCGCTTTGTGGTGAAGCCTTAGTACTGAGTTCAGGAGTCGTTAAATTTCTGTATGTTGCCTGCTGCTGTTCACATAACCATTACTCAGGCTTAAAATTACAGTCGGTATATAAGAACATCCTCACGAATTCTTTGCCTACTACGCAGTAAAAGGAATTGATGCTGAGAAGTGGTGCTTCCTTCACGGCAACCGAAATTCAGCTTTAAACCGTGGTGCATGCACACGGCGTGTCTCAGGCATTTCACGCATCCACTCTGTCATGGCAGAACCTGGCGCAAATAACACGCAAAAGCTGTCGGCTACTCTGTGATGAGTAAAGGAGGGGCACGAGGCGCGTGCCGAGCGTGGAAGCGCGGCGACGGTGCGCGAGAAGCAAAGTCACCCGATGGCACGCGCACCAGCCACGTCGACGCAGAGGATTGGTCAGATGGGGGCTCGTGGCATGCGACCCGAGCCGTGATGGTGAACGACGAAGGATGATCGTGGCACTGTGCTGTGGGGCCGGACGGAGAAGATCGAGGAAGGAGCAAGCGTCGCATCCGCGGCGAAAGCGGCTGGTACTCGGTTCTGGAGGTCGTGGCACGCAAGGCCCGGGGAGTGGCCGTCGACCTTGGAAGGCTCCAAGCGAGGCTGCCCGGACCCGTCGCCCCTCAATACTGCAGTTCCGGATCGCCAGCAGCCCTTCTCTTCTCGGCAGGACGGCTGCCGACCACAGTTCAGTCAAGGGGCGCCCGTCATCTGTGGAGTCCTGAAGCAAGGGACCAAGGCCCAGTTAGGCCTAACCTCGACCGACCGAGGACGGAGAAGACTACTGGGGACGCACGCGACGAGAGCAAGCAGCAGGCTGGACGAAGGCAACCGACGATGAACTCGGAGGACTACTGAGGACGTCGGCGACGGTCTCGACGAAGACTGACGCAACGGGAAAATCGAGTCGTCGCGACGAGCTGTAAGAACGTTCTATTGTCGCAAGGCCCATAGTGGCCAGACTGAGTCTGAGACTTATCTAAGCCTAGCTAGAACGCATTGTTTAGCTAGTTGCAGTTCTAGATATCAACTGAGATTTTGAAGAATGTAAATAGGGTTTTGTTTGAATCGTTCAGTGTCTGTAACGCTTTTTTATAATCTTTTTGCTCATTATAAACTTTGTTTTGCCGTCCTACCACGGTCTCCTGTGCCCGTCTCACTCTCTGCCGATCCATTATTGCAAGCACCCCCGAGATAATCGTGAGAAATAATTGGCGAGCCTGCCAGGATCCAATCCTGCCCAGTCACTGATTCTCGTGTTGCGAAGATTGATTGGGAGAAGTTGGCGGCCGTTGCCAAGGACTTGGGCATGAGCAAGGAGGAGACGCTGAAGTTTTCCGAGAATGCGGAGCGAGTCGAACAGAGAGAGCACGTGAAGCGCAGGAGAGAGCTCGCGAGGACCATGAACGAGCGCGCGAGCAGCATGAACGTACGCTCGCCGAGCAAAAGATAGAGAAAAATTTTGGAACTTAAAGGGCCCCTAAACCCCCTCCGACATTTTCCCAACATTTCAAGCAAACAGCGCATCGCGTGCAGAATGCCGTCGCGATCAACGATGCCACACGCCGCAGCGCTACAGGTCGCGGGCGCGCCACAATTTCGAAAAAACAATAGCTTCTCCTTTCCGGTCCCCGCCATTCCCGCCACTGACATGTGTGACATCACCAGTGATACTATGACGTTATCAGTTTCGATGCTTGCGATTGGCCGAACGACAACCGACGACTTCCGGTTACTCTGCAAACAGCTGTTCGTGCGCACCTTGATGTTCTTGGTCGTGTTGCCGCTTGCGAATCGACATCTGCGGCCCGTAAGGGCCCGCTCACGCTAGCGGCAAGCCTGCCGCAACGGCGCGGTGCCGCAGAACGTCGGCCGTCGCCGCACGCGCGACAGCAGTCCAACTTGCACGGCGAGCTACGCCGGCAAGCCTCCGAAAAACATGGCCGCAGTGCCAAAAGCGGTTGTCGTCCACCTCGAGTCTATCAAGTGGCCGCCGTGTGCTCTATAGCGTGTAAGCTCCGAACTGATGCTTCCATTTGCTTTAGATTCATGTCCTTAAGCTTCAACAGCAAAGTATTCGTACCGATTGAGCCCCGTTTTGGAGAGCCATACTCAAATAATCGATGCTGTAGACTTAGCGAGTCGAGAAGGGCGCTTCCGAATGCTCGGAGGACATAGATTACGCGTTTGTTAGTTGTTTCTAATCCTCCATAGCTGGCGCCACTTGACCTGGCGCCAGCTTGGGCACATTTTATTTGGTTTTACGCGACGCTTTCTTTAATGCCGGACAGACTAAAACGCAACCGCCAAGTCGCTAGCGTAATTACACATCCACGCCTTGCGGTTTGAAGAGCTCCGTGAACTCATCTCGAGCCGAGGTGGTCTGGCACGGCGTGTCCCCGTACGGGTCCCATCACGTTGGCGATCCTTTGAAGGCGTGCGCGCAACACAGGGTCCATACCGGCACGATTCGTAGGGGCACGGGCCGGCACGGCAGCAACAGCGGTATGGTGGCTAACAGCGGTTAGTCAACGAACAGTGCACCCAGATACCACACAGAGTTGACGGCGTGCTGGAGCGTCGGAGTCGCGGCAACCGGAAGTAGACGCTATCTCGAACAGCGCGTCAGCGGTGACGTATGCCACGCGAGATGAGGAGGGGCATTCAGCGAGGAGGGCAAAGCGGTTGTGGAAGAGGGTAACGTAGGAAAGAGGGAAAGAAGCGATCGTCGCGTTTCGATCATCAAACGCGTGTAACTCCGCTATTACGGCACCGTTTCGAAAAATTCTCACGGCTACGTGTTCGTTGTAAACTTGAGCACAACTTCCTCACCTCAACTAAATTTCG
Organism: Rhipicephalus sanguineus; assembly: GCF_013339695.2. Lineage (NCBI taxonomy): Eukaryota > Metazoa > Arthropoda > Arachnida > Ixodida > Ixodidae > Rhipicephalus > Rhipicephalus sanguineus. Next base: position 340,304,645 of record NC_051176.1, read on the forward strand.
ACCGCTGGGTGGTTTAGGGGCCCTTTAAGGTGCGTTTGGCACTAGCGAATGAAGCATCGCGAGACGATGCAAGTGTAGGTAGTGGCCCATCGACAGCGTCGGCCAATTCGCCATCTCTCATACGAAAGCCTGTCTGCCCTCGTAAACTAATGGCACCTTTTGATGAGCGAAGGGACGACCTGGATGCGTACTTGCATCGCTTTGAGAGAATCGCGATAGGGCAGGGCTGGGAGAGGGGTGAGTGGGCCAATGCCCTGAGCCTCTGTCTCACGGGAGAAGCACTGAGTGTGTATGGCCGCATGCCAGCAACAGAGTCAGTAGACTACGATTTGGTAAAGAAAACTTTATTGGAAAGATTCCGGCTGACCGCCGAAGGTTTTCGTGAAAAATTCCGGTCGTGCAAGCCTGAGAACTCCGAGACTGGCAAACAGTTTGTCTGCCGACTTTCCAACTACTTTGATCGATTGATGGAATTGTCAGACACAGCAAAAACTTACGAAGGCGTCCGCGACAAGGTTGTTGGAGAGCAATTCCTCAACCGGTGCAGTGGCAAGTTGGCCGTATTCTTGAAAGAAAGAAATGTGGGCACGGTAGAGGAAATGGCAAGGCAGGCCGACCAGTTCACGGAGGCGCAAGGACTGAGAAATCTTGGAAAGGGAGTCGGTGTAAGTACTATGGTAACGGAGGGAGAGGCTAGAGAACAGGTCCCAATGAGCAACTTCAGGGCACAACAGCGATGTTTCTTGTGCAATCGGCCGGGACATATTGCCATCAAATGTCGTACAAAGGATGGCCACAATGAAAGACAGTGACGTGCCCAAAATGCCAAAAAAGAGGACACAAAGCAGAGGATTGTAAGATGAAGTCAGCTGAAAATTTGCCTGTGTAATGAGTGCCAGAGAAGGACAGATCGAAAAAGACATGCCGCTAGTTGAAGGAGAGGTACAAGGGCGTAAGGCGACGGTGTTGAGGGATACGGGTGCTAATACGGTATTAGTAAGAAGTAGTTTAGTGGCACCCGAGAACATGACAGGACAGGTGAAGCCGGTGATTTTTGTAGATAGGACGATCAATATATGCCTGAAGCAAGGATACGAATATCTACACCTTTTTATACAGGACTGGTGACAGCGAAGTGTGTTGAGGATCCCCTATACGACTTGAGTGGGAAATGTACCTGGTGTGAGAAGGGCGGATGACCCTGATCCATGGTGCAGAAGGACTAAGAAAGGCGTGGAGCAGAGTAAGATATTAAAGATTTGTGGCCGGCAGAAGGTGAGGAACCAAAAGGAGAAATGGAAATGGCCGCAGCAGTGCAAACTAGGGCCTCCAGTAATGTGAGGAAGAGTATAAGACCACTACAAGTCACCGACATTAAGGGGTTGGATGTATCAGTGGAGAAGTTCAAGGAATTGCAGGAGAAGGATCCATCTATTCGAGCGTGCGAGGGGAAATTAGAAGAGATTATGAAAAGGAAGAAGTAGAACGGTAGCACAATTTGTGAAGCAGGATGGGCTGATGTATCGCAAGTGTGTATTCAGCTCGGGTAGAGAAGTCATGCAGCTGATGGTGGCGGAGGAGTTAAAGGATACGGTGTTAAAACTGGGCATGATAGTATAAGGGTCGGTCACCAGGGAATAAAAACACTTTTGACAAGATCACGGAAGAATTCTTTTGGATAGGAGTGTGGAGCGATGTGAGAAGGTATGTCAAATCATGCGACGTATGCCAAAGAGCAGTGGTTAAAGAGCAAGATAGGAAGGAGGCTGAAAAGGCAGAAAACAAGGAGAGGGCTACTGTGAGCATGGTAATTGCTGAGGGGAATGAGGAGGAGGTACCGACTTATAGGGTGAAGAAACACAGATTAAGCAAGTGGCATTGGATTGGAGACTGCTCTAGGAGTAAATAGATGCTGAGCAGTGGAATCAGCCTTAAACAGACTGACTGAGTACTATTTTGAGTAGAGATGGATTGTAATTGAATTTGTGAATATTTTCGATGAGTGAGTGTGGTGTATTGTGAGTAGTTATATCTGTGTGTAGCAGCCATATAGTTTTTTGCACGATGAACTGCTGGACATTGTAATGGGTCCAGTGCAATGTTTTGTGACGTGTTCGCGAAAGTGCGTGGTGAGGACAAGCGTGTAGTGAAAGTAGATGTGTACAGAAGAGAAGAGGATGCAAGTTGTAAGTTTAAGACATCAGAAGAGCAGAGGGCCGTAACCCCGAGGGGGACAGAAGCAGTTTTTTGAGAAAAAACTCTTGAAAGAGGGGCCCAATGTGATGAGTAAAGGAGGGGCACGAGGCGCGTGCCGAACGTGGAAGCGCGGCGACGGTGCGCGAGAAGCAAAGTCACCCGATGGCACGCGCACCAGCTACGTCGACGCAGAGGATTGGTCAGATGGGGGCTCGTGGCATGCGACCCGAGCCGTGATGGTGAACGACGAAGGATGATCGTGGCACTGTGCTGTGGGGCGCCGGACGGAGAAGATCGAGGAAGGAGCAAGCGTCGCATCCGCGGCGAAAGCGGCTCGTACTCGGTTCTGGAGGTGGTGGCACGCAAGGCCCGGGGAGTGGCCGTCGACCTTGGAAGGCTCCAAGCGAGGCTGCCCGGACCCGTCGCCCCTCAATACTGCAGTTCCGGGATCGCCAGCAGCCCTTCTCTTCTCGGCAGGACGGCTGCCGACCACAGTTCAGTCAAGGAGGCGCCGTCATCTGTGGAGTCCTGAAGCAAGGGACCAAGGCCCAGTTAGGCCTAACCTCGACGGACCGAGGACGGAGAAGACTACTGGGGACGCACGCGACGAGAGCAAACAGCAGGCTGGACGAAGGCAACCGACGATGACTCGGAGGACTACTGAGGACGTCGGCGACGGTCTCGACGAGAGATTGACGCAACGGGAACATCGAGTCGTCGCGACGAGCTGTAAGAACGTTCTATTGTCGCAAGGCCCATAGTGGCCAGACTGAATTGGAGACTTATCTAAGCCTAGCTAGAACGCATTGTTTAGCTAGTTGCAGTTCTAGATATCAACAGAGATTTCGAAGAATGTAAATAGGGTTTTGTTTGAATTGTTCAGTGTCTGTAACGCTTTTTTATGTTATCTTTTGCTCATTATAAAGTTTGTTTTGCCGTCCTACCAAGGTCTCCTGTGCCCGTCTCACTCTCTCCCGATCCATTATTGCAAGCACCCCCGAGATAATCGTGACATACTGTTTACAACATGTGTTGCGTATAAGACTCCATCGGCAACAAATATGATGAAAAATGTTTCATCGCCTTTTCCCTGTCGCCATTGCATGATTAGACACGCTGAACTGTAAGCTGAATTGTAAGCTTTATATTGCAATAAAAAAAAACAAGTACGTTAAAATTTGGTTGTCTGTCAGGGTTGCCACTGACTTTCGAGTAAATGTCGCCAAACGACGAGCAAAAAGTCGCCAAAAGTCGCAATTTTTTTACAAATTTCGCCAAAAAGTCGCCATTCTAAATATGTGCGGCATAACTAGTAATAAAAATTTCCACTCACGTATAGCCCCGTAGAATACAGTACCATCCAAGACATTATATTGACGTTTCTCAATACCAGTCGTATCGCCCGCTTCACCATGGGAGTCCATGGTGCTGCTTCTCCGACTAGCCGCAAGATGTGCGTGGTGGCACAGGGGTGAATGAATGAAAGGCTCATGATATCCTTCCATCCTGTCCGCTCGTTTCAAAGGTAAAAGTGTGGTAAACCTTGGGCGAAAACCGTGAAAGCGTTGTTTGTAGACAGCTTTACGTACCCTCATATGAATTAAAAGGATTAAAAGTTTTGTTGAAGGTAACACGACAGAATTGTTACAGCAACCGAGCATTAGTGAGTCTTACACCTTTTCAGTGTGAACGAATATGACACCGGACGCCACCGACCTTTTCATATGGTCACTTATAATATCTGCACGCGTCAATCCGATGCGTTATTAATGAACAGGTAGGCAAAGTAAAATAATACATAGCAATTGTTTTCATTGCACACGCTCACCGAGTACAGTGGAAAATGCCTCAATAAATATTTTTTATTGCACAAATAGCCGCGTATCCGCCTCCCTTCGCTATTCCAAAACTGTCTTTACGAGCTGAATTGGGGGTACTGTAACAGTGAATAGTCGCCAAGCTATTCAGAACAGTTGGAGCTTTGGCGGAACAAATGGTCAGAACACGCTGCCAACCCGTCGTCTAGCCCCTTCAGAAGCGAAACTTCAGAGAAGCTTAAAGCACCTAAAGCCATAAACTAAAGTCACTGGAACGGGAAAAGTACCGCGACCGTCGTGCGCGCCGCCATATTTGGTCCAGCGCGGCCGAAGTTGCGGCGGTGCGGTGTTGACTTCACGTGGAGTAACGCATGTTTTACGCATTGCGTGTGCTTTTGGAGCCCCGAATGAAGCATACCGTTGTTCTCTGACTGATTAGGAAAGAAATAGCGGCACTTTTCACTTGCCTACATGCGCACGCACGCGTACTAACGCGATAAAGAAATGCGAACTGCGCGGCATTTACGCGCTCCGCTGTCTGCATTTACTAAATGAGAAGCATTTCTTAGCGAATTTCTGTGACTTTGTACGTATCTATCTATCTATCTATCTATCTATCTATCTATCTATCTATCTATCTATCTATCTATCTATCTATCTATCTATCATCTATCTATCTATCTAATCTATCTATCTATCTATCTATCTATCTATCTATCTATCTATCTATCTTCTATCCGCCCCCGACTTTGTGCTGTCCTAGCTGGCCGTTTCGTAATGGAATACACCAAATTGGTATGGCGTAACACGACTGTATGTCGATTTAAATTGGTGATAACATGAAAATAATGACATGCATGCCATGTACGCATGATTTACTGCCACGCTCAGGGTGCGCTCGCGGCCGCTTCGATAGCTTGATACCAACAAATGGTATGGCGTGACATAAGGCCTGGCTATAACGTGCAAATCATGACAGACATGCCATGTAAAACATGATTTGCATGACATGGTTTCGGGGCGCTCGCGGTCCGTTTAATGAAATGCATATATACCAAAATTTTTATGACGAGCTATTTCTGTATGACGAACGTTAATGTAGGTGGTAACATGAAAATCATGACTTCCTGTCATGTACGGTATGACTTACTTGCACGCTCATGCTGCAAGGCTGGTGTTCCGCCAGCTTGAAATGCCCCAAATGCTATAGGTGAGATGACTGTTGACGAACACGATGACAATGGTAAACGTGAAATCATGACGGAATTTACGCTGGTCATACAGTCACGTCACGCAATACCGATTTTGTGCATATCAAGCAAGCGAACCGGTCGCGAAGCTCATGAGCACGGCATGTAAACTCATGCCTTCATGACATGCGTACCATTATTTTCATGTTCCACGCAGGTATTTATGTCGTCATACAGTTCCATCACGCAGTACGATTTGGTGGAATATCAAACAAGCGCAACCGGCCGCGACAGCATCTTGAGCTGGCATGTAAATCATGCCTTACATGACATGCGTGCCATTATTTTCATTTACCACCTGTTATTTACGTTCGCATTACAGTCACGTCACGCAATCCGATTTTGGTGGCCTATCAAACAAGCGAACGGCCGCTGAGAGCATCATGCATTTCATTTAATCATGCCTTCATGACATGCATACCATTATTTTCATGTTACCGCAGGACTTATGTTCGTCCATACAGTCACGTCACGCAATCCGATTGGTGCATATCAAGCAAGCGAACCGGCCGCGAGAGCATCAACCATTATTTTCGTGCTACCACCTGTTTATTTGTGTTCAGTCATACAGTCACCTCAGGCAGTACCAATCGGTTGCAGTCAGTTTTCATGGCGCGCTCATTTATGTGAGCCCAAGGCGTCAATTTTACGCCAAACATAATAATGTTATTTTGCATGAACCTCCTGCGACAACCATGCGAAACACGCCTGCATGTGCAGGGTACGCAAACATTTCCCGAAACATTCGCGAATTCTTAGTGAAGCGCTTACCTCACAATGCGGGTATCAGTCGTGGAACAAATTTCCCCCGCCTAATCCTCTGTCAGCCACATCGCCCGTCGTTTGGCATCCTTTTTCCCCGCTGGAATGCAAAGAGGGCCTTACCCGGGCATCTTCGATGGCCTCGATAGGCTTTCGATGAAGTCTCAAAACGATACGGATGTGTAATGTTCCTGCCGCTTCCTGAGCCTATAAAAAATTGCCCTTGAAAGCGCAGTGCGTCTGCGGCCGGGAGACACTAGCGAGGCGAGCGAGCTGGCCATTTATGTGGCGAAGCCGCCAAAGGGCGCGGCTGTGAAGCGAAAAGGAACGCGGTACTTTTCCCGTTGCAGTGACTTTACCATAAACTTAACAACACTGCCCCCTCGCGTTTGCAAGGCAGTCCGCTGGCTTACATTTCTAGAATGTCGCTGGGGGACGTTCCAGTCCTCCTGTATCTAGATGACTGAGGAGACCCACACGAGTTGCAGGACGGACATACCGAATGACGCTTGATGTGCACATTCTACTCAGGGGTCTAAAACCAAGACAGATCAGAGAATGTTGCCGCTTCATTCGTTGGGAAGCCACTGAGCTTAGGATGCATAACTCAGTGGAGACCTAAGCCGAAATCGCCAAAAATTCGCCATGTCACCATTCATAATTTTAGGTCGCCACGGCCTCTCAAATTCGCCAAATTGGCGAAAAGTAGCCACCATTGGCAAACCCTGTTGTCTGTCCCTTTAAGTATAGAAGGACCCCTGAAATTTTAAAAACAGAAAACAGCATCTGCAGGAAATAATCAGGCCCTTCGAATCTACAGAATCTTAAGAAAGGGTAAGTGGCCATTGTATAGCTGGTAAAATCACTTTCCTAGAGCAAAGTAGCCAGCTGCACTACATAAAGCTCTCACGTTTAGTGCTTATAATCTGCCAGCAGGAATGACATTTATCATACTTTTACACAATTTTTCTGTTTATTTGTGCACTTAACATTTCAAACGTTAGTAAACTATCAAAAAATATTCAGTTTTACGCATAATGGCTACTGAACCGAATACGACAGTATTCATTCGATGTGTTATCATTGAATATTTAAGAAAGGGAAAATAGACAACCACCCGATTGTAGCACGAAGCCATAAGGACCCTTCCGCCAGCTTGCGGGATTCCGCAGAACTGATTCGCACATTGAATATTGCACACCCTTAGAATTTTTGCAGTGTCGGAGCTTTCTTGGTGCGTAATTCTCCATGTCGGCTTTACATGTATTCTGTAGAAAGCTCTGTGCATTGTTTTGGAATAGAAGAGCGAAACTCGTCTATTTCTACATCGACAAGTTTTCGCTCTTCTATTTCAAAATAAGTTTCACTAACTAGCCCAACAGTTCACGCTTCTGTGCCGTGACCATAAAACATTTTAGCAAAGCCTTCATAGAGAGTGTTGTACATGCACTACATTTGCTTTTTGCAAGCAATTGTATAGTTCATATGCATTCATGTTCGACAAGCATAGTTGTGTAGCTAGGTTAATAAAAATGACCCATCTGGCCTATGACCACTGGGAGGGTGGAGGAAGGAGGGGGGGTTCTTAGGAGTGGACTTACAGGCTGTTAAGAGTGGACAGGCAAATTTGTCCTATTATTGCATGAGTGGCAGAGCATGTCAGTTGACAATAAATTAAATAGTAAGATTTCAGGCAGGGGTTTCATGTGGGTAAGGAGTGTATGTGTATTAGTGACTCATCTGTTGAAACTTGGAAAGGCAAAAGTTTCTTGAGGATTGTCTTGTAATGTTTTCTTATTGTTAAATGACTGTGACGTGGCCCGTTGCCATACTGCGCATGTGTCTGTTTGCTTACATATTTGCTGGCAAAGCCACAAATAAGATAGATTGAATTTCACACATGTCCTGTGTTTTCTTGTCTTATGTGAGTGTCACTTCTGCAATTTATTACCTCCCTGAAGTTATGCACGCACATCTTGCCGAGTTATAAGCTTTGTTAAACTATTATTGTATGTGGCATCGTTGACACAAGATGACAACAGGGCATATGCTAAAGCTCCTGTAAGATCACAGGCCAAAGATAACAACCAGTTTACCTTTGTTAGGACAAAAAGCGCTGACAGTTAGGATATGTTGTTCGCCTATGTTGTAAGTGCTTCAGCGGAGTCTTGTGAGATTAAAATGTGGTGCTCGCACGAAAATTTTTTCTTTCTGTATTCTCACCAACCCGGAAAACTATGTAGACGATAAGTAAAAGAGATCAGAGTTAGGCAAAATGATGTGATGCCTGACACTACAACTGAATGCAAGAGTACTTAATTACCATTGTATTGCAAGCGGAATATTATATTCAATATGACCTCAGCTTGCTTTGCCATGGTGTTCGTGTGTGTGTACACGTTCTTACCACCGTGGAGCATTGCCGGAACTACATATCTGTAAAACTCTTGTGCAGGTGTGTGACACAAGCAGAAGTGGTGACTGTTTACATCTTTAAAGTCCTAAGCATGCACACCAGACCATGATTCTACGGTGTCTGACAGCTGCAGTGGAGTACACATCACCATGGCTGGAGCCATCCCTGTGTGGCACCAGCTAGACTGTGACAAGCTGCATACTTTTGCTTGCGACAGCTGTGTGGGAACAAAAAAAGGACACTGCACAATGAAGGAATTTTAGGCAAAAGTAATGACTTGCGGTGAGGGAATTCTGAAAAGGACTGGTGTGCCATCTTGCAGTAAAGAAGCAACTTTTATACCTAGTCTGTCTAGTGTCAGTAGGAGTCTGATAAACGTTGGCAGTACAAAGTTCGTGTCTATAGGGAAGGATGATGGTGAGGAGATGCCCTCTTGAAATGTTAACCTGCACCCCCCTCCCATTCCTTTCTTGGTGCACTGGAAGTTTTGCCCTATAGTGCCACGCCCGCTTCTTCTTTTTTTTGATGTGTTCGAGTTGACCAGCAGGACGGTTATCAACGCTCGACGCTGGCCGCGAAGCAGTGTTCGAGAAGCTTCACGATTTTAGTAGATCGCTTTGTTAAGATTGCGCGCCGCACGGGAATGTTCCAGTTTTGTCGAGAGATAACGCCGCCACCAGCGATACTGCTGGAAAGTTCCATAGCGCCCGTATAAAAGCCGACGCGCTTGACCGCTCGTCAGTTGATCGACGGACGACGCCCTGTTCGCCGCTATCATTGTACAGCGTGTATTGCTGTAGTTCTAGTTCTCAGTTTCTCGGCCACAAGTTCGGCCAAATAAACAGTTTCATCTCGGACGTGCTGCCTGTTGTCTTCGTCGACGTCACGACCACGTGACAATAGGTATTAGTTCCTTCAGTGGGTGTTCTGAACAACTTGTGATTGAGCTTGCTCTTACTACCTGGTTTACCCAAGCACCAGTCCTGGTGTTGGATTTTTCTTGCTCCGTAGCAATTTTTAATAGAAAAAGAGACTTCAAGCATTACGTAAACAAAGATAGAGCGTTAAAAAAATTACACCATCTTCCCAAAGGGAACCCGTGAGATGCGAAGTATACTCTAAAAGAACTTGTTTTTGGGCGAGTTGGTGCCTTAGTTTGCTGAACATATCGTAAGTGGCGCGAAGCTAGGAACATGAAAAAGGGCCGGAGGAAGAGACAGAAGAGCGCCTAACTACCAACTGTTTATTGCCAGCGCAGGCTGAAAAAGGTAAACTTCCACACATGCGCAGTGGAGTGGGAGAGTTACCCCAAACATGACATCACGTGAGTTCATTAAAGAAGGACAACTCAGACTGAAAGAGAACAATGGATGTGTCACTGACACAAACGGACCCTTTACTTCTAATATGATACGCCTCTAGTAATTCCCTTGCTGTCTGATCTCTGCTTTTGCCGATAATCCTAGCTTGCGCAAAACGTGGCACACACGAGCATGACCTGACATGCGCGGGAAGGTGCGCACCATCACTCTTACCTATGCTGTTGGCATGCTCCCTGAGGCGGTCGTTGATACACCGACCCGTTTGACCGATGTAGGTCTTGCCACAGCTCAGGGGAATTTCATACAACCCCTTCGGCACAACGCCTGAATGGTTTACGTGCCTCTTTTGGCACCCTTGCTCCTTAGCACGAGAGATTCGTCGGCACAAGTGCGCCAGTTTATTCGGAGCGGAAAACACAACAGGGATTGCAAACCTGGCGGCCACCTTCTTGAGGTTGTGGCTCAACTTGTGCAAGTACGGCACCACCTGTGGTTTGACGCGCTCCTGTTCTCTCAGTGCTCTTCCTGAGTGCTGAAGTTCAGCTTCCGTAGCAGAGATTCGGCAACGGCATACAAGACCGCCCGAGGAAAGCCAGCCTTTTCCAGTCTGCCAATCTGATTACACAGGCTGGTCTGCATCATGTGCGGACACGATCTGCGGAGCGCGGATTGAAGGCAATGCTGAGCAATACTACGTTTTACAGTCTTAGAATGCGCGGAATCAAATGGCAAAAGCTCTTTTTTACTGCGAGGCATGTAAGCACAGCAAACATGATCGCTTTTCACGGCCAGGTTAATGTCTAAAAACTGCAAAGCATTGTCGGTAGGAAGCTCATGAGTGAAGGTTAATCCTTTGGAATTTGCGTTAAAGGCTTTTAAAATGAAGTCCCCATTTCATGGTAGGGCACTGGGCACGTCTTATCTAAAACAATTAAAAAATCGTCAACATATCTAAAAACATAAAAAGGATGTGATGAATTAGAAACACATTGTAGTGCCTGGTCAATAAGGGATAAAAAGATGTCACATAAAATAGGTGCTACACTTGACCCGATGCAATGCCTTTCTTTTGCAATAATGTTTTCCTTCAAAGTACGAAAGTACTCTTGAGGTACGCTTCCAGTACAGACATGAAATTAGTTACCGACATTTCAGCACAAGCAACAAAATTAGCCTCACCGCTTTTTTCAATACATAGCTTAACAGCAGCAAAGAGCTCAGGGTGTGGAACTGAATAAAAAGATCATCACATCGACAGAAAAAGATACCGCGCATTCTAAGACTGTAAACGTAGTATTGCTCAGCATTGCCTTCAATCCGCGCTGCGCAGATCGTGTCCGCACATGATGCAGACTAGCCTGTGTAATCAGATTGGCAGACTGGAAAAGGCTGGCTTTCCTCGGGCGGTCTTGTATGCCGTTGCCGAATCTCTGCTACGGAAGCTGAACTTCAGCACTCAGGAAGAGCACTCGAGAGAACAGGAGCGCGTCAAACCACAGGTGGTGCCGTACTTGCACAAGTTGAACCACAACCTCAAGAAGGTGGCCGCCAGGTTTGCAATCCCTGTTGTTTTTTCCGCTCCGAATAAACTGGCGCACTTGTGCCGACGAATCTCTCGTGCTAAGGAGCAAGGGTGCCAAAAGAGGCACGTAAACCATTCAGGCGTTGTGCCGAAGGGTTGTATATGAAATTCCCCTGAGCTGTGGCAAGACCTACATCGGTCAAACGGGTCGGTGTATCAACGACCGCCTCAGGGAGCATGCCAACAGCATAGGTAAGTGATGGTGCGCACCTTCCCGCGCATGTCAGGTCTGCTCGTGTGTGCCACGTTTTTGCGCAAGCTAGGATTATCGGCAAAAGCAGAGATCAGACAGCAAGGGAATTACTAGAGGCGTATCATATTAGAAGTAAGGGTCCGTTTGTGTCAGTGACACCCATTGTTCTCTTTCAGTCTGAGTTGTCCTTCTTTAATGAACTGCTCACGTGATGTCATGTTTGGGTAACTCTCCCACTCCACTGCGCATGTGTGGAAGTTTACCTGTTTTTCAGCCTGCGCTGGCAATAAACAGTTGGTAGTTTGGCGCTCTTCTGTCTTTTCCTCCGGCCCTTTTTCATGTTCCTAGCTTCGCGCCACTTACGATATGTTCAGCAAAGAGATGCGAGCAGCAGCGTTGCGCACGCAGTGCTGGGCAGTATCGAAGATACATGTATCTTAGATACTATCTTAGATACCATTTGAGTATCTTGTACCTGTATCGCGATACGTCTCTCAAGATGAGTATCTGTATCTGTATTTCCGATACATTAAAGAATGTATCGTGTATCTTAAGATACAAGATACATCGATCGCAACACCACCGTGTGAAGCAATAAACATTCGCTGAACTCCGCTTAAGGTGATACTGCGTCAAGAGGCCACCTGAATAAAGCTAAGACAGTGACATTGTTTAATCTTTCCTCCAAAGTCCTCCAGCGAGGGCAGGCGGTGAGGTCGGCGCGTCCCTATTGGGGAGGAGAATGACGTGGTGGCGCTCGCGCCGTCTCGAAAAATGCAAGCGCGCGAACGTCTACGCCTATCTGACCTCCACTTTTCTCTTCCTTTTTTTTTTTTTTTTGCTTTTCAACTTTTCTTGTGTCGTGAGAAATGGTTTTTTAACCACTATCCTGTGCTGCGTTCTCCAATGCGTAGGGTCAATCGCGCAAACTCTGATGCCGCTATAGCGTGGTTATCAAAGTTTCTCTCGCATGGTGCTTCGTTACGAAGTCTGAAGAATGTAAGAATCGAGTTGCTTTGCGTCACCTGGCTTTCACAGACGCAAATTTGAAGAATCTCGTGGATTTAAGTTTGACTTACACGCTATGAGATGCTACCGTCGGTAGGGATGCTAGATCTAATAGAACAAGCATTTACCTAGCAGAGGATATCTTGGCGTACCTTATGTCTTGCTTCCTGCTATCTTTATTCAAGAATTCTTCAAATAACAATTAGATCGTCAGCAAAGAAGTGCTTTCAATTTCAATTCTTTATTTGCAGACGTGAAACATACAGAAATATCAAACTGGTTGGACCCACAGCCAAAGGCTAGTTGCGGGTCCAAAAGATGAATAAATAAAAGTTCCATGTTCAAAAGAAGATATAATACATACATATAGATAGTAATCGTACATCCTTAATTTGCACGAGCGAACAAAGGGAAAGCGATAGTATGGGTAAGTGCACGATTGTATTTAACAGCTCTAGGTAAGCTTACGAAACACGTGTAAGCAAGGCAAATTCTTGCATTCTTATGAAAGGTTAAACGTACATGGCTAATCCCAAAGAACAAATCACTGGTTGAGAATGTTTTTTTAACAGGTTTCAGCAAATTACTGACATACCCACATACACCAAAACGACATATGATTGTTCACATTGATAAACACGAGTTGAAACACGAGTTCGAGTTAGCTGTCTTCTTTTGCATACCCATACATTACCTAGGTCTCTGTGTTGTTTTTATGCTCTGTTAACTGCAATGTGTCTTTTGTAACTTGCGGTCAAATAACTCCCGGCTTTTTCTAGGGTTTAACTGCCTGCTCCTTTTCTACTGCTGTTTGCATGTTTACATTCCATTTCAGTTTACGTTTATGTCAAGGTGATATTGAGGACGAATATATAGTAATCTGGGCGTGCCTTGAGTTTAGCAAAAATTCTGCTTACCGCTTACTACAATAGCGAAACTGAGTTTTCATAGTAATATTGGAAATTATTAGTAGCCATCTAAATATATTACGAAGGGTTTTCGAGAAACACCAAATCCTGCGTTTTTCTCACGAGCGGCCCAACGAATGTTTAGGCTATTTTCCGTGGGAACTGAATTTTCTATTGTTTTACATTAACAGATGAGTTTACGATACTTCAGGCTTAATTTTGATAGCTATTAAAGGTGTTGCCTCTCGTGTTCCTATGCTTGTTCACTGTGATTGTTCGATGCGGAACAGCCTTTCTATTTACTTAGACATGTGGGTTTTCCTTTTTGTAGCGTTAGCTACACTTGCCTAGCCGGAGCCGATTTCGCGTGCAGCGTCATGAGCCGTGCTGCGCATGCGCGAGGATCAGATGTCACTCAGCTGGTCACCGGAGCTGGCATCTCACGCGCTCTGCGACACCGCCGCGCGGGCTCGCCGCTGCTGGTCTGCGCCGCATTCGAGAGGAGTGACGTCGTAGACACAGTGGCGCCAGCGCGCGCGCAGCTATTCCCCTTCGCTGTGCAGTCGCCGTCTGACACTGCACTGGGCCGCTTGATAGCGCCTCTGACTGGCGTTTGCAGGTGGGTAACGCCATGGAGAAGGAGAGCGCAAATGCTGCTCGACGGCGCAGAAGCCGAGAAGCTTATCTCATCGGATCCCGAAGTAGTTGCCTGGCAATTAGAGGTTACTGTGTTGGTGCCATAGAGACGGCAGCGTGTTACTTCACTGACCACCGAGCCGTCTTTGTGGCAATAGGGAAGCAACCTGACGTTGAGCAAAAATAAATATGCATGTACCACATAATACGTATACCATGTGTTGTCATTGGAGCAGCAGTAAGCATGACAATCAAGCTAATCCTAGACAATCTGGAAAGCTAAGAATAATCAGCTGAACCTTTGCTAACGCGACGTATATCCTGGCATAGCCGAGCTAAGCCACTGCAATTTTTTAAGCCTCCCTAACTATGTTTTATTGTTAGTAATCGCCAGGTAATCCGAGCTTTAAGTGGCAACAGTGTGAATAGCGGCGGTTGCCTGCGACGCTTTCTACGATACGTCTGGACGTTTCTGGGCTGCACATGTTGTCTCTAAAGAGAAAAATTCCTAAGCGATTGCGCGTCTGAGCACGTCGCTAAGGAATTCTTTACGCTAGGAGATAAGTATATATGGAAAGTCATTGCATTTTACGTCGTCTACATATACACGATGCATCACAAAAGGTGGCGCTACCAGCGTTGTGTCTGCTGTACACCTGCTCCGTGATCCAGTATTGCGTAAATGGTAGTGCGTTTACGGGCAAGGTAAAACTTTACATCGGTATTTGGGTCATCGTTCGGAGGCTTCTTATTGAAGTTCTTGTATTAGATCACAACCCGCTAGCTTTTCGGTAAGCAGAGCAGCGACTCACATGACTTACTAACGCGACAAGCAAGAACCGCTGACAGCGCTCTCAAGTTAAAGGCCAACTCCGGTGATTTTTTGGCCATGTCAAAGTAATGGTGCTTTTATGTTCCTGAGACGCTCCTGTTACGGGTCCCATAGCAGAAATACTCGGCAAATTGGAGAATAATTTTAAATAAGCAAAAAAGCGCAACACCAAAACCGAAGCCCAACCGAGTGTACTGTCTACGTATGACGTAGACGTTGTTACGACCGAACCGGAAGTCGTGCAAGGCATGCCGGTCACGCCGGCGCGGAGTATGAAAACTGTGACAGCCGGGACGACCAGCGAAGCGCCGGCCAAACCAACGCTGTCTGTCGCCTTGTGCACAGCAGACGCTCGCTGTAGCGGCCTAAGCGCCGAAGTTAGCGGTGCCCTCGGCTGCGTCACTTCCGCCGCCTTGCCAATACTGACGTCACAGACGCAATGTTGCCAATAATTGTGGGAAGCCAGGAGGGCGTTTGCAGACAATATTTAAAATTCATTTGCAAACAATCTTCGCATGTCTCAAGCCTGTAATTTGGCATAAATTACGGAAACGTGCAAAGGAACGTACCCAGCGAATTTCACTGAGATCCATCGACCTCGAAAAATCGCCGGAGTTGGCCTTCAAGGAGCTAAAGCAACCCATATAAGTTGATTCAGAATGAAACAGCTATCTTTGACCAAGAAATACAAAATATTTGAGATACTGACCTACATTTAATTCAACTGAAATAAAATTGGTCGCAGTTAGGAAATCTTCAGCCAAACATTTCTGTGAATACGTGTTTGCTGCTACCTTACGTATCTGTAATAACAAATTTGCGAATGTATCGAATGTATCTTAAGATGCATTTGGAAAGTATCATATCGATACAATATTTGAGGTAGTATCTTGTATCTGTATCTCAAATACTTGTGGCTCGACTATCTTGTATCGTATCGCGATACAATTTCAAAGTATCTTTGCCCAGCCCTGTGCGCACTGGTGGCGTCACGGTTGAACGGCGCTAACGCGGGGAGAGGGTGAAGCGAGGGAGAGTGACACTACAGACATGTTTCAACGCTTAGGTTAGACGCGCGTCAGGTTTATTGCGCGTGAACCGACGGTCGGCGGTGTAGCGAGCGGTGGGTTTTGCGGGTGAACGGACGAGGCGGCAGCTGCGGGCGCTGCGGCGAGTGCGCGGCGGGCGAGGGAGAGAGTGACGCGCACTGCGAGGGGAGCGTGACGTCAACGCGCAGCTGCGACGTGACCTACTTGGCACCGCTCCAACACCTGCGGCGAGGGGAGCGCGTTGCGGCGCATTCGTACGGACAAGCGGAGGGACAGTGTTACACAGGCTAGTCAAAGAGCTGCTTCGCATCTAAAAGATTACCATGATATTCTGTACGTATAACTCCCCTATAGAATTGACTAGAGTCCCAAATTATATGCCTGATTAAGCTGTAAGAAAGCGTGTAGTTTCTTGGTGTTATTTTTTAGAAGCGAAGCATCTCTTACTCGGGGATATTTCCCGCGGCGTCGACCTGGGCGTCCGCACTCACACTACGCATGCGCAACTCTCCTCCTTCCCTCTCTCCAACAGCTGCGCGTTACTCTCTACACTTCTCTCCCAGTACCTGCTTGCGCTTCTCCTGCGTTCTCGCTTCTGCTCTCGCGGCGCATGCGCTACTCTCCTCCTCTAGTGTCCTCTCCTTCAAGTGGGAATATAAAGCGGGCAGAGCGCTGCGCGCGTTGTCCAGCGCTTGCTTCGGTTGACTCCTCTGAAATGCGGGCTCGACATGCCGAAATTCTCTCCTGCGCAACGCCGCGATGAGCGCCAACGCATGCGCGTCCCCTCCCCCTCTCTCTCCTTTTCTACGCTGCCCCCTCTCACGTGCCTGTCGACCGCGTTCCCCGCTCGCCCTGTGAGAATTAACGGCCAGGCTACAGAGAAGGCACGACGCGCTTACTGTTCCTCTTCGCGTTCCACGACGCGGGGTTGGTAGCATGCCCGATGTTGGTAGCATGCCCAACGAACGCCAACGGAACGTGATCGTGCAAGTGTTCCTGCTTCGCATCGCCTCATGGTCCCCTTTAGCGGGAGGTGGTGTAATTTAACCTTGCAAAAACCAGACTGTCGTCAGTGGTACTTGACATAGAGTGTATGAAACCAGTGTCACGGCCGCTCGATGAAAAACACACGGTGCGGCCTGCCGCGTGGAGCGGATACTGCGTCGCGCGCCTAGTGCTCCTGGCTGCCGCCGCGGCGCCACCAGTGGGGGAGCCTCTGGGGAGACCGAAAGCGAGAGCGCCGGAATTAATGCGGCGGATCGCGGCTTGACAGCGCAGCTGCTGTACGCTTGTGAGTTTTGAAGGGTTACAATAAACTTGCTATAGCGTTAACTATATTGGTAATCGTCCGACCGAATGTGCGCCGGCGATGATTCAACCTAAATATAGCAAGTGTTAGTTTTATCTGAAGTGGTTGCTCGTGCGAGTTGCAATTTTCCGCGTCATGTTTTCCCTCTTTTGTTGCCGTTGCACTGTTCACCCTCGATAATGCATGTTTGTGCTACAGTTATTTTATCAACAGGAGAGTCGCTCATTGACAGGTGCGGTTGTATTTCCGGAATGACTGTTGCTCACACCTTAGAAACAAAGCTTGTGAACATCAGGGAGTCATAATTGCTTTATTGCACGTGCGTGAAAAAAAGATCACAGAAGCAACACTTTTCTGGTCAGAGGTTTTTGCGCCAAGCGTACGAGACGCTCAACAGACATATTACCATTTCCTGCCTAGTTGGCAAGAAGCGCTCGTAAGAGGTTTCTGATGAAAACTTTGCAGACTACCATGACGTGGTCGTCCACCCCGCAAGTCCACTTTCAGCACTTCCATGGTCATAGAGGACAGCTGGTCACCTTTCAGACATCTCGTGAAAAAATATCCAACAGGAATAATATATGATGCTTACAAGCCTCTTATTACAAAACATAGTAATCGGTTTGCCACTTGGGGGTACCGCTGTTGAGTGCTCTTCTTCATCAACGTCAACGAAACCAAAAAGTTTGTCGACTTGTCGGTCGTATGGGAACCCAAGCTCAAGTTTGCGGCGCGACGACAGCGCCGCGCTGGCCGCGCTGCGGCTCTGTCGGAAAGCTCCGGAGCTCATGCGCGGCCGACTCAGCCCCTTTCACGGTAGCGGTAGCGCACGTGCGCACGTGTTCTTCTATCGGTGCGGGTAACTGGGGGGGCCGTCAGCTCGGCACGTTGAACCGAGAGGCTTGCTGTGCGAAGCTGCGCATTTCCGCGATGGCAGAAGCGACCCCACGGAAGTGGACGTGAGGTCGGAAGTATTGCTGTGTCGTGGGCTGCCACAACAGTGCAGACAACACCAAGGCACGCGAATCACGTGTGAAACTGTATTGGTTCCCGGTCGTGTCGCACAAGAAATAACGGCGGCAAGCGTGGATAGCTGACAGCGCTGTCTCGCCTTCTATTTATTTGACTGTCTGTGTTCATCGCGTTCGTTTCGACTACCTGAATCGGTAAGTAACGTGGCGCATGCACGCAGCGACTCAGTCATGATTACTCGCTGTCTTCACGCATTGTGAAAGTCCTGTTACGACTGTAGGTGAAAGAACTTTGTGTTTTGATTCCCCGTGTTCGTGAGACCTACCCGTCGTTGTTGAACGTTCACACTCGCGTTATACCGTTAGCGGTGCGCGGTTGGTTGAATTCAACTGAATTCGGCACATTGTCAGAAGTTCGGCGCCTGCAATTCACGCGTCGAGAAGGCTGCTTTATCACGCCGGAACGGGCGTCTGAGCATTTTCAGCAAGCTTTGACATCGTTCTGCAGGTTTGCTTTGTTTTTGTCACTTTAATAGTGTGATATATATTTAAGCCGCTAAATATCTGGCACTTAATACGTGCTTTGCAATTGCAACCTTGAAGTAACCACCTTCTGACTGTGCGATTTTCTAGCCCCGTTCGCGCAGCAGGTTTTATACGCCTGTCAAGTCGATATCATAGAAATAGACTGCAAGCATGACGCGTGAGTTGAAAAAACGAGGCGAGCAGTTCATCTTGCTTCACAGTGGTTAAAGCTCAGCTAGCTGCCTCGCGTCTTAATCGCGGGTGATTCTCTAACGGCACGGAGGACTTGACTCTAACCTTCCAGGAAACAATGCCATGGCCGTATAATTTCTTTTTTTCGCATGCCGCAAACGTTTGTTTACGAAAGTACACGGCTGCTACTGTAAGCATGTCATAGCAAAACAACAATCATATGATTCGTAGTCCACACCGCAGAACTTCGATAGCGTGTACGGCTTCATTTCGGAGTGCATATGGACCACTACGCATCTTTACCATGACAGAATGAGACTTACCTCGAGGTATGCGTCCTATACGGTAATCGCGACTTGGAAATGCATTTCGCTTTGAGTCGGGCGTCGTTGTCGTCGATCGTCTGCTCTTCACCGTTAACGTGATTGACGAGCCTTTCTCATTTTACCAAGTTCGCTTTTCGGAAGTGCCAGTCAAGCTTCTTCTTCAGTGGTTATTGAGGAAAGGAAAAAGGCACCTAATTTCTGTCTGCCTATAGGCGACACGGCGCAGTGCCTTGTAGGGGTGGGGGTAAGGAGGGAATAAAAAATAGTAGGAAAATAGAGAAAGAAGTGAGAGGGGCACATCCATCCAACGAAGAGAGAAGAGGACAGGAAAGATGGGGAAACGGTCACGGGAGTTCAGGGACGGGTCCACGAAACACAGCCAGAGGCACGGTGCACAACATCGACGAAGCGGCGGAGGCCCCGACGATGAGCGGCGCACGGCATAGCGCGAGGAGACCGTCACGGGTGCCGATCAGCGAGAGGTACGAGGAGTAATCCAGGACATCGCGGCCGGCACGTCCGTCTTGCTTGAAATCCAGCGAGCGAATCAGTCAAGCTTGTAGATCATCTTGAAGCCGCACTACAGCGGTACATTGTCAGACGCCGCGAGAGCTCTGCACGTGCACAGAAGCGAGCGGCAACGCGGTGGAGAGAAGGGAAAACGCTCGCTGCTTACACCCCAGTTTCTCTTTTTCTGCCAGAGATGGCGCTGCCTGTCAGAGCAGCAGCGCCGTAAGCGTTGCTTGGAAGCCTATATGACCCTCTGCTGTATGGCCATCTCGTCAACGATCAGGGAGCAGAACGCTTCTTGCTCTACAGTGAGACCCTTGAATTCGATGCACAGCCGCTCCTTTATCGCCGATTCCACCTGTTAAATGACCTACATATTTCTGGAGCGTTGGGCGACAAGGGAGCTGAAAGGTATTTCTGGACCTTGCATGCTCATAACTTTTCTTGAAGCATGCCTTCCAAATTACACATTCCCTTAGAATGACGTCACTGTAGTGGGCTTCTTCGTCGAGAAACTGCGGACTTGGTTTCTAACGACTCGGCAGTCTTGTCACTTCGCGCAGCACAATTGAACACCTTCATAAAACAGGCAATGTCCGTGTTATTTTCATAAAACTGCGCGCTCCTCAGCCTCATCCACTTTTTCTTGAAGGGCCTGCAGTGCTCCTTTCATACGAGCGATCTTCGCTTGGAAGCAGCGCGTTTTTTTTAGCTTCTTCTGTCAGTTTAACAAGGTAGAAGTAGTTTGACTGATGCATCTGAAATGATGCCATTTCCACACATGTTTCATTCCCTAGTTCAAAGTTGTTGGGCGTCGTGGCTTGAGTGCTGTCACTTGACGAGCCGTTTTGGCTAATGACAAAACGGCTATTTTGAGCAGCATTGCCGAGCACTCGGCACGCGACTGCGCATTATCGGCTTCTATTTCGGAGCGTGGCCGCTTCTTCCTCGGAGCAGGTGTGCTCCTCGTGCTCATGTAGCTTGGATAACCGGAGGAGGAGAAGGATACAATGTTCATTATTGCGAAGAAGAAAAAAAATAAATAAAATAAAAGGAGGGAAACTTCAACGGTGGGTTCCCCATTCCAGGACACCAGTGGCCGCCGCTGCTCGCCCGGCTTGATCCAGGAGACCCCTTTGGGTCTTCAGGTCAGTTCGGGCGAGGACGGCCTCCCAAGGCTCCCCCGTATCGTGGAATGTCAGAGCAAATATATGGAGGCACAGTCACCTCTGGATAACCGGGGAACACTGTCGGCATAGCCGTTGGCAAAAGTATCCTGAACTTCTCGGTCTTCTTGTAGTCCTGCTCCGTAAAATGCAAGGCACACACCAGGGACTTGTCATTACGCTGCCATACTGTTCCCTTCCCGCCGGGTCCTTCACGGCAAATGTTTCGCAGCCATGCTGCTCTGCGTTACTGGGAAACTCGTGGTAGCGTATTTGCGGGTCCTTCGATGCATTCGTGGAACACAACGGCACACAACGGTTACGCGGCATTTTGCCTAACGTATGAAATATCACACGTGCGCAAACTGTCTCGACCTACCCGCTGAACGCGCGCTCCTTCGCGCCCGCGCGTCGCGTGGAGCCCTGCCTAGAGTCACTGGAAAAATTTCAGAGTTTCGCATCTGTTTTCCGCGGGCCGCCGCCGCCGCGATTGGCTTACTCGCATCACGTGACCTTTCGCCGCCATATCCCTTCCAAGCGCTTTGGGTGCAGGCGCGTTGAACGCACAGCGTGGCCGGACATTTAGCAGTACGACGGTCCCTGAAAGCACTTCGTCGCTTTCTTTAAACGCCGCATGCAGATGCCAGAGCGTACCTCACCAGCAACCCAACGTTGCTGGTTGGCTGCTCTGTGAATCTCGTTTATTTTTGTATTCCGTGTGAGAAAAATTAACGCCAAAGAGCGTCGTTCTACGTGGCTGCATAGTTGGCTGGAAACTTTGCTGGAAAAGCTCTCATGCGACAGGATACTTCACCTTTTCTGTTCGACATGTTCAGCAATATTGAAAACTACATACCTTTATGTTTGCTCGGCTGTTTATATCTCGATCTGTTGAACAGATTGTGCGTGCATTTCGAGTTACAAGCGTGTCACGCACGAGAGCGAAATCGAAGATTTATTAAAATAAGAATTGTTCACTGGTATACCTTGAAGGCAATTGTGGCATGATCATTTGCCATTGCGCAAAACAGAAGCGTTTCCAGTGACTCTGGAAACGCTTCTCTGGAAAGTGTTTCTGGAAACAGAAGCGTTTCCAGAAACAGAATTTTCCAGTGACTCTCCGGACCGTCCGGCGCGTTGCTAGCGTGTTTGGGAAGTGACCAATCTTTTTGCCTCGATACCGTGTTACGCTCGGCGGAACTGCAATATGTGTGTGTGTGTTTCTTCAAGAGGATATCAAAACTGATTTCGACTCATCGACAAATATGAATAGACTGCGCGGTAAGCGGTGTAACTAATGAAACGTGCGGCGAATGTTGCCATGTGCTCGCGAACTCTCTTCGTGGTTTCATCGGTCTCCTTTCGTGTCACGGCCGGGTGTGTTCGTTAGTCCGGAGCTGTAACATAGTTGCATTAGCGTAATGACTTCGTGCGAGATGCCATTCACTTCGACACTTGGTGAACCTTGACTGTTTGCGCTTCTATGCAGTCGGTGTTCAGGTGTCACTTCATAGCGCACTCGAGAACATATCGAACAACATCGAGAACATTCACATTGCGTCCTTCGACTAATCGCTGACGCATACCTTGCTTGCGCACCATGCCTGCTGTTCAACTGGGTGATATGCTAAAAGAGTGGTGTGTGTGTACGGTGATTGGAAGTTGTGCGGGACGTATTTATGTCCTCGGTTCGGAACGCCAGCAGCCGAACGCACGGGCGAATCGGCGTGCGGTAGGTAAAGTGCATCTTATTTTGAGAATACGTTGTCATTTCGCAAGAGATACGTAGAAAATAGGACATCAAAAATGATTGACATCACTACTTAATTGTTTAATTTCCTATTTTTTGTCTTAATATTCACAACGTTGCAGTGCATTTGCAAATATTTTGCTGCGTTCCGATAAACAGTTGTTTTTTTTTGACGTGTCAGCGCGTAAACAGCTGGGGCTCGGTTTCTGCACTGCTTTTAATTTCAGTTTTTTTTTGTAATGCACTATTATTTAAAACTTCCTCAGCACAGTGCTTTAGGCTCTTTTGGTCAGAAATAGCACATCCGGAAATTTTTAAAGCGCATGCTACAGTAACACAATAGCATATATACCTAGGGCACGCGTGAAATCGATTCCCTCAATGCGTGGAATTTGCCGATTTTTTTTTTTTTTTTTGCTGTGACCATTTCTCATTCACTAAACAGTATTATAAGGGTACGCTCGGCGTAATGCAGCATTAGCTACATTTTTGTTTGCAAAAAAATTTTAAAAATGCGCTTAATAACGTTGCCAACATTGACTTATACCAAGTTTATCAACAGAGTTCCACGCTTCTCTTTTGCGCAATGGCAAATGATCATGCCACAATTGCCTTCAAGGTATACCAGTAGACAATTCTTATTTTAATAAATCTTCGATTTCGCTCTCGTGCGTGACACGCTTATAACTCGAAATGCACGCACAATCTGTTCAACAGATCGAGATATAAACAGCCGAGCAAACATAAAGGTATGTAGTTTTCAATATTGCTGAACATGTCGAACAGAAAGGTGAAGTATCCTGTCGCATGAGAGCTTTCCAGCAAAGTTTCCAGCCAACTATGCAGCCACGTAGAACGACGCTCTTTGGCGTTAATTTTTCTCACACGGAATACAAAAATAAACGAGATTCACAGAGGCAGCCAACCAGCACCGTTGGGTTGCTGGTGAGGTACGCTCTGGCATCTGCATGCGGCGTTTAAAGAAAGCGACGAAGTGCTTCTAGGGACCGTCGTACTGCTAAATGTCCGGCCACGCTGTGCGTTCACGCGCCTGCACCCAAAGCGCTTGGAAGGGATATGGCCAGTGGCGTAACTAGATAGGACGGCGCCCATGGCAAATATATTTCCGCGCCCTTCATGATGGTAATGATAGTGATTAATAATAATAATCATCAATCAATCAATAATCAATCAATCAATGATTTATTTAACGAGCCCAGGAACACCGTAAGGGTCTTTGTGCTGGCGCACGCAAAAAAAAAACAATAAAATAAACAATACAATACAGACAGTTTTCAGAAATAAAAGAGCAAAAACACGTAGACAAAGAGAATGAACACAAAAAGGGGAGGAGTAAAATAAGACAACACGAGAAATATTGACGGGGCATAAAAATTAGATTGCCTATATACAACTATGTTGTAAAGACTGAGAAGGGAAGACTTTGTACATTGTGCCACACTATGTCAAACAGTGCAAAGCTCGGATAAAAACAATGATTAGTGGGCTAATGAAAAACGTCAAGATCAAGAAAATTAACATTATAGAGACTTTGTATTCTGTGAACGGTAGAGTGTTGGAAGAAGCAGGCGGGTACATGAAACGGTCTGTTCTCCTCTGGTTAACTTACGCGGAATTCGAAAATTTACACAATTGAGAAGTACATGGCAGATATGATACCGTGGACTAGCTTGTAAAGAAATAAGAGATCAGAGCGATTCGTCGGCAGTGAAGTGATGGCAGTGTAATAATTCAGCAGTACTTGAACGAGATCCAGAGTCATTTTAGCAAAGCGATGGTTATATATGCTGAGGAATTTTTTCTGGACTCGTTCAATGTGTGTACCGCTGGATTGAGCAATGCCATTCCATATCACGGACGCATACTCAAGTTGCGGAAGACATATTGCCGTGTACAATTGTGTAGGGCCATGGGAGACCTGAATTCTCGAGATATTCTACAAACACATCCGAGAGAACGAAGGCCCCGCATAGCAGCACGCTTATTATTATTATTATATTATTTATTATTATTATTATATTATTATTATTATTATTATTATTATTATTATTATTATTATTTAGTTCAAGAAAAGCCATCTGGCTGTTCGGGGAAGCGTATGAGCGGTTTCTTGATTGATTGTTCGCTACAGTGGACTAAAGCCGTCTTGCACATCCACGCATCGTACGACACACCAGAAGTCCCCAAGGTTAGAAAAAGGTGAAAGAAAAAGTGGACCTTGCCGCTGTCCTGTTGTCGCCTCGCTTTGCACGAAAAGTTCGTACTTACATACAACCCACACAAAGAGATCGACAAAGTAGGCATGTAAACGGTTCTTATCGTTTTGGCTACATCACCATGAAATGGATTGTTCAAAACTATTTATGGCGTAGATCAAATCTGCATACTATGCCTACATTTTTTTTATCTATGCTAATGATGAATTCGAAAATTCGTTCCGGCAAACCCTGTTGTCGCATATATTATTGCCTTTTGGGGTGCCAGTGATCATTTGTTTGTGAACAATGGTTGCCAAGAAAAACGCGTTCTTTACATTTGACATGGCGCACGCGCATTAAGAAAGGAGCTGGCCATGCCTCTACGGTCACACATTTCCGCCGTCCCCTGCAGTCATAGGACCAGGGGTCTCAAAAACACGCGGCCCGCACGTGACGTCTTCATCGCATGTTTTTTTTATTATCATTTTCTTAACAAGTGTGGTTATTTGCGCCATAGGCATGACTTGTCTAAAGCACTTTCTTCTTGAGAGAACCCCTGCGATCAACATGTGTTGATACATATAACCGTGAAACAAAACTATATTTCAGAATCGTCGTCCATATTTTAGTCGTTTCGGAGGTAGACATATGTTGTTGGAATGGCGGCGCCAAATCGCTTTCAGAAATGACCCATGTATGAGATAGGGGAAGTTATTTCAAATGGTAACGTTATCCATTTGAAACATTAGCCTTCTTTGTGTGTGTTTTGTGCCTCATCCGGAGTCTATATCGACCAGATGACGCCACCATAACCCGTGTTTACAGGAAATATCAAACGCAAAATCTTGAGCTCTATTAGCAGAAATCCAAGTGTCATTGTAGCTTACCGCCTCACTGAAGCAGACAGTGAAGTCGATGTTCGTGATCCGCCTTCTCCCCCGAGGTAGTGGGTAAAACATGAGCGTATAGATCTTTTTCTGGTGTAACTTTTCTGCTAGGGCGTCCGATACGCACAGTCCGGAGCATTAAAGGTACGCTAACGAGAAATATGAAGGTGATGTAGAATGAGCAGGGGCATTGAAGAATGCGTGCAGGTTGGGTGTGAAAAGATAAGTTATTAGTGGACATAAAGCCATTAGCGAAGACCGATACCTCTTACTCAATTTCTCTCCGCACAGACTCGGTGCTGAAGCGATGTCCGTCACGAAACCTGATTGCTCTCAGCGAATAAGGAAAGCTCCATCACACGTCCCACGCGTGCAATTGACCGCTGCTGGGCAGCGGTGCAGTGAGGCCGTGGCTTTCACGATTGCCGCGATAGACGTGGTTGCAGACTTAGAACCTCGCATTGAAGATCAAGCAGGATTGCATTGCAGGCAGTCTGCAATGATCCCCCTTGCCTCGCGGCGGCGGCGGCAGCTCTTTCTTCTGCGCACGAAGCCCGGCTCCAACCGACGGAAAGCAAAGTGTCGTTTTCGTCAACGGCATGCGAGGCGTCCGATTGCCAAATACTGCTTATTTCTCGCGTATTTAATTTTTAGTTTTATTTATTAATGGCGTTTGCCTTTTGGAGAACTCCAGCAGAGGCGCCATGCCATGAAGAGAGCCCCGGCAGAGCAGGGCCATGCAGGGCCACTCAATCCGCCCGTGGATGCGGCACGCATCCTAACAGCAGGAGGGAGGGTACCAGTGAGGAGAAATGTACCATGAGATCAAACTATCGAAGTCCCATAGTTCTCTGCAGGACAGCGGCAAAACACGTGTGAAATCCGACGCAGAATTGCTGTGAGGCTCGCTCGTATAAACTACGTCCACATCACTGGGGTCAGCTAGACTACGCCTGGCTGCTGTTATTGCCACCGCGTTCACCGGCAGAAGCAAAATAACAAAACGAAACGAATGAGAAATATATCAAGATGAAATAGCTCTCGTCAAATCACGGCCGGACTTCGTTTGTGATCACTACGAGAAACGTGTAGGGGCGTTAGTACATGTATATATCCTTCAGTTTTTCGCAATTTTCTCGCTTGTTAAAGCTCAGTTCACAGTAATAATGGCATGAATGTGATCGTAATAGGATAATTTGCCATATTGCAGTTCTACTTCCTGTATCTCTTTGGTGCTATTGTGCACGAGGCCCACCACTGGAGACACGGGCGCTGCAGTCGACATGATATGACATCACGATCACGTTGTCACCTTGCTTCATAAACCTTTCTAAAGACGGGAAGGCGGTGGCCCTAGCAGGTTTTTTTTTTCTTTGAGTTTCCCCCTTCAATCAGCCTCGTTTCACAACCAGTTCATGTGTACTGGCACCTAGAAACAACAAGAGCTTGGAAAGCGTGACCAATGCTTTCGGTGGCTGTGTGACACAATTAGTGCACCACGCATGCAAAAAGAGTAGGTGTAATTTCACATTTACGGTTTTACTTCAAGGATAACGAACGTCACGACGCACGGCTGATAAAGCTAGCTTAGAGGGGGCAATGAGCCGAAGTCCTGCGCACGTGTCTGCAGCACGCACTTCCGAGAAGGCGACTTTGTCTGACTAGGCACGCAAATGTTTATTTGGTGAGCGACAGCGAGTTCACAAATGACACCTCCCTCTTCACGTGAAGACGCCCACAACTCGCAGACTTCTAAAAATTACTTCGGGGACGTTATTCCTCATAAGCAACCCCTATCCTACGCACGCTGATCGGGGAAAAGTCGTGGGGAAGGTACCGATGCACAGATCAAAATGGGAGGGGCGACGCACTTTATTGGCAGAAAGCAGTCTGTGAACGAGTTTCTCATTTGAAAAAGACAAGAAAGAAAACTCGTAGGAAAGCCCATACTTCGTTCTTTTCATTTCGTTATTTCATCCCGACGTCTGCCCATGAAAGCTCGCCGTAACCTTGGAGACTGACATGTCCGATGAGTTGGTAAAGAGCTGCTCGATTGCAACCCTTAAGCAACAAGACCGTGGGCAGCGCTTTACCTTTCCGATTTTCAGTACGGTTATTGCGTGTGGAAGAACCAAGATGGTTTGGGCCGAGCCAGAAGAAAATGAACTTTCAAGCGACAAGTTTCGTGGCGAAGCTCGAAGGAGGTTTGCAAGGTTCAACCTCCCACCGCCCCGATATTATTACATTTTGTATGATGTATATGCACACACATTCAAAAACGTGCCAGATCACACAATAAAGGGAAGTCAGAACCCCAGAAAAAAGTATTTGTCAACGGCCCTGGATAGGTACGTTCATGGTTAAAATAATGCTTATATGAAACGACCTTCCACCGACCTTTTATCTTATTGCGTTTCATGGGGCTTGGATATGAGCAAAAAAAAGGGGGGGGGGGAGGGAGAAGGAGAGGCATTCCGAAGTCGTTGTGCAGAGACGTGCGACGCCCTGGAAAATCTCCTCGTGTCTCTCGCTGATCGACGCCCCGTGACGGCTGCCTCGACCGCCACCGTGCGCCTCTCACCGACGGGGCCTTCGCCGCCTCGTCACCGACGTGTATCGTGCCCCTGGCTGAATCGTGGTCTCATCCGTGAACTCCTGCGACCGGCTCCCCAATCTTTCCTGTCCTCTCTTCGTCGCTCTTGCCGACCATCTTTCACTTCTTTTTCTTTCTACTTTTCTTTTATTCCCACCTTACCCCCACCCCCATAGGCACTGCGCTGTGCTCCCTTAAGGGCTGCAGAAATTAGGATGACTTTTTCCTTCCCTTACGAACCACTACGACAGCAATAATGCAAAGGCTACAGAATATAGCGCAAGCCACCACCTTTTCGAGAACAATTTCAAGACGCTGGACCAGACGAAAAAGGCAGTGCTGCTTACGCAGACAAAGCGCGACAAATTGAACGTCGGAAGCCACAGGTTTCCAGAAGATTGTTTCTTTGTTGAAGGAAAGGAGCACCATTTAACTAGTCAAAAGAGTCTCTAGCCTCACGGGTGGTGCCTGGGGAGAAGGCGAGAAAGGTCGCCCCTGTAGGGGCGACCTTTCCACGAGGCGCGGGGCGCTAGCGCCCCGTTTGTGTCCTCAAGAAGTCCCCGAGCGCATGTCGGGCGGACTCGGCTCGGCGCCCCCTCCCAAGTGGCGCCCGGGGCACTTGTACCCCCTGCCCCACCCTAGTTACGCCACTGGATATGGCGGCGAAAGGTCACGTGATGAGAGTAAGCCAATCGCGTCGGCGGCGGCCCGCGGAAAACAGATGCGATACTCTGAAATTTTCCCAGTGACTCTAGCCTGCCCTACTACTGGCGCCTCCTAGCGAAATGCGGCGACAACTGTCAACTCCGCTTCCCCGCTCTCGCCCATTGCCTGCGCCGCGACGCGGCAGGCCGCACCATGTGCTTTTCATCGAGCGGCTGCGCCAGTGTATATAAACTGTAAGGATGCCACCAGAAGCATCAGCAAAAGTAAATTCACCCTGATAGAAACCTCATTCTGCATTAAGACTGTCCAGGCATTATTAACAAATTATATTCAATAATTTCATTATGCTGTGATTCCAATAATTATTGACCTACGAGGGGTGTTACTAAAGTTACCAGCTCATTTGAGATATCAGCTAGGCCCAGTGCTAACCTCATTAAGTTGGAGGCTTTAATAAGTACTGCGGTGTGTTCATTCTTTCAAGAAATTTTTAGCACCCCCTTCATAGCCATTTTTTTAAAAACTTGATGATGCATCTCCCCATCTGACGACAGGTACTTGCCTAATTACCACCCCCATCTTCCCAACAAGCAGCCCCTGTAGATGCTTCAACACAAGCTATCATCGCGGATCATCATAAGTTTCCTGAATATACCATGCTGTAGTTGTGGCACAGCATGATTTCATAAATCATTTTCTTGCAAAGCTCAACTTTCTTCCTTGACTAACTGCACCTATAATTTTAGACCATTGTGCAATAGCTATTTTTCATGATTTCTCGAAAGAACTCAACAATGTGAGCAATAAGCGACCACTTTTCAAAGAAATAATGAAATTTGGATGATCATCTCCTATATACCTTGCCTGAGTATATATTTCCTTACCGCAATACACTCCGTGCACTTCACCGCATGACAGAACTGTGCTGCGGCAATGTTGACTTTGAGAAAGACGTTTAGATGTCGGGAATTTAAGCTAGACAATACTCCTAGCAGTAAAATTTCTATTTTATTTCTTTTTTCATTTGTATACACCGACCTAAACAAACACTGCTTAGAAAACCGATTGTCATCGGCGACAGTATAATTAAGCCATTCGGACAATAACGTCGGGCGAACGCCTGTTGATATCCCGTCGCTTCCAACTAGCGCATTCCGAATCTGTCGCGCGCAGTTACGCAAGACGAAGTTTAAGTAAAAGTGTTGGTTCAAAGTAAATCGCCCAAATGACAGTCAACTGGTGGCGATCGATCCTCGATCACGTAACACACGCACTTACCACACATCCACGCACGCCACAATTCTAGTTGTGCATCAAACAGACATTCACAAATCGCGTACACATGGCCTTTATTTCATGCTCGTACAGCTCGTTATCATTGCTTATAGTTTTGGCGGCTAACGCTTCGGGAGATTGGCGTTGCTTACTAAGCACCGCGGAGAAGCTCCCTCGCTCATAAGCGTCCACCGAACACGGCGACATTGCAGAACTGGCAGAACTAACAAAAGCGGCACCGACTTGCACATGAAGCACTTTCTACAACCCTCTTACACAATGCGACCACGTACGATCCCACGGGCAGAGGCGGTTCTCGCTAATACACACAGCTCACAGTCACTGTCAAACTAAGCCCACCATAGAGAACAAACCACCATAGAGTTTCTCACAAGTTAGTGAGAAACTCTATGGATTGGTTACCACACTATCTAAACCGCCTAAAAAATTTCTAGCCCAGCGATTCAGCGATTCTTCCGCCACTACTTATACCCTTCAAGCCAAGTCGAGCCGGTTTTAAGCGGCTGCATGGGTGAACCGAACGCTTTACCCCGCCTAACGTTTGCTGCCACCCGTTCGCAGCAACGGCGGCCCGATGAAAAGAGTTCGATCGCAGCGTTCGATCATCAAACGCGTGTAACTCCACTAGTACGGCACCGTTTCGAATAATTCTCACGACTACGTGTTCGTTATAGACTCGTGCACAAGTGTGACACAACTAAATTTCGACCTCTGAGTGGTTTAGGGGCCCTTTAAAGAATACATGTGCGACGTTGCGCGTCCACCTGGTGAGAAGTTTAACTATTATGATAAAAAATAATGTCGTGACACTGCTATTAGACCAACATTACATGTTCGCACTTGATATATGGTTGGTAAATAACAACAAAACATTACGTATCAAGCTAATCGTATGATGCACACAAAACTGACACTTTCAGTTTCGGTTTCGTAGATGACGGGTGGCCTAACATTTTTGCTTGTATCTTTTGAAAGAAACTGCGTAAACAGAAACTTATGCAGCAAAATGATGGGCGATAAATTGTACATCTAACATAACCAAAAACCAAAACTGACGTTCTGAAAAAAAAAAATTCGCCTTTTCCACTTGGCCTCATACCTTACTTCTTTACATCCAGAGTTATTTTTAAAAATCGTATCCAAAATGCAATTTTTTTTCTTTTTTTTTTTTTAGCGCTTGATTGCATTGACACGCCCCGCCACGGTGGTCTAGTGGTTATGGCACTCGACTGCTGACCCGAAGGTCGCGGGATCGAATCCCGGCCGCGGCGGCTGCATTTTCGGTGGAGGCGAAAATGTTTGAGGCCCGTGTACTTAGATTTAGGTGCACGTTAAAGAACCCCAGGTGGTCGAAATTTCCGGAGCCCTCCACTACGGCGTCTCTCATAATCATATGGTGGTTTTGGGACGTTAAACCCCAGATATTATTATATTGCATTGACACATCGAATAAGTCCGGAAATGCGGTAGGAAAAATGCATTTATTTGTATAACCTCAATAAGCGCTTGTTCAGTTCTACACACACACACACACACACACACACACACACCCGGTGTCCCAGCTAGCTTGTGCCAAGGGTTAAAAAATACAGTATTAGAGGCAGGCGAGTGAAACCAGTGCATATTGCTGACAGCCAGCTTGCGCACCACAGAAATTTTTTTGGTGTTGTAAATAATTAGTTTGGTAATTAGGAATATTTAACTAAATTGCTAAATATTGAAAATGACTTTAGGCAAGAAATGGGATTTCCAAAGTTCGATAACGTTCTCACAAACATCCACTGCATTATTTGCAATAAAGAAAGTCTCACGTGTACCATTTTCCAAGCTGCAAAGAAAGCCCTCGAAATACAAAAAATGGAACCCGTGACCAGCGCGCACACATATATATATATAAGTCTTTCTTTCACGTACGTCGTGCTTCCTCGCTTCCGTTTTACTAGGAGCCAGTGTGCTTCTCTCACCGCCACGTCTCTCTCTCTCTATATATATAGTAGAACGCCAGCACGCGCATGTTGTCGCTTCTTTCTGCCGCTAGGGGCCTTTCCTCCGTGGATTTGGCGCTAATAGTTACCCAACCTGGAGTTACTGTATATGCTACCTTTAGGTAGCAGAGTAGCGCATCTGTCTTCCAAACGCCGCTACAACCATGCGTTGCGGAGAAGCTGACGCTCGGGCCAAATTTTGCATTTCTCGATGGCGCCGCTGCAGCGAATTGGACTGACACTAGTCATTCACAGTAAAGTTAATCACCGGTCTTCGACACGACAAACTATCGATCGGTGACCCCGCAGGCATGTCGCCTGCAAAAACGGAGTGCGTGTTCACCGCAAAGCTGTGGTTGCTAGCAAGACATATGCGCAACTCTGCTACCTAAAGTGTGTAACAAGCGCCGAAAGCTGGCCGAGTTGGTAAGGTTTCATCTTCTAGCAAACAGCGCAGCAGACGGGGACACAAAGAAGGAACTCGCTCGTCTGTCACTTTCGTTCCTTCTTTGTGTCCCGTCTGCTGCGCAGTTTGCTAGAAGATGCTACCTAATGGTAGCGTATACAGCAACTCTACCCCAACCTAGGCACCCTTAAGGTCCCTAGATAAAACAAGTTTACTTTCTTATCTAGGGACCTTAGGCACCCTACACCAACCACGCAGCACCTCCACGGTCGTCTGCTCGCGCTGAGTCGAGATGCTTGCGTGGCATGCACTCTGTAAAACGAAGGAAAAAATTAGAAAAAGGACAGTTATTAAGTAAAATCAACATAACAGTACACTGTAGTTCCTAGTGTGCGTGTGCGTGAGAAAGGATAAAGGCAGTTCTTCTGAAAGGCGAGGCTACTCTTAATTGGTTGTTCATCACGGACATGCAAAAACGTCGTTACATCGATATGAAATTATACATACGTGTTGTACAACTAGCGTGATGAACTCGTACATTAATTTTGCTCAGTAACGTTTCTAGAATTTGTTCACCGACAGGGAGGGTCATTGTTCATTGTGTAACCGACAAAAGAATAAAAAAAAGTGATTATACCATGGTCGAATGTTCACCAGTGTTGGGGCAGTTGATTCTTTTGTAAACAGACGGTGAAATGTTGGCTGAAGTACCGTGTAATCATTCTTACCATTAGCGGCGTTGCAGTGATTAAAAATACGACCAAACGTATAAGTACTGCGAAGAAGCAATCTGAAACAAAGCACTCGTACAGCCGCACTGTTGTGCCGTGTTGCACGGAACGGCGTTCCAAGGAACGATGTTCCAGGAACTAGTTCCTTTTGGGAGGAACAGAGGAACGCCCCGTTCTACTAAGTATCGGTGGAACTTAACGGCAACTCGTTACGTTTACGAGGGAACGCCGAGGGAACGGCGTTCCTTCTGTAAACCTTCCACGGCATTGAAAAGACGTGCAAAAGTACGCGCATATCATGCAGAGCAGGGCGGTTGGGCGACAGCGTGAGGCCTATAAAACTACCGTTCGCCTGTCACGTGACTAGAGAGAGAGAGAGAGAGAGAGGGTACAACTTTATTAAAGGGACACTAAAGAGCAAAACGACTTTTCTCGCATTAGTAAAGTAGTCTTCCACGATACCGAAAAACCAAGCTTGCTGCGATAAGACGCTTAATAAGCGAGAAAACGCTCAAAAAGAAAATACAGGTGGCGACGCCACCTTGAATTCCCGCACCATTTGCCGTGACGTCACATATTTTTGACGGCGCCTGCTTTGGCCTACGTAGTTCCTAATCGGTTAAATCGAAGTACATTGTCCTCTGAGGGGGCCAGAGACTTGACATAACGAGTTTGTGGAAATTTCGTCGAGCCAGTGGCACCAAAATACGTGAAATGCTCTTTGAAACTTTTTACGTCACGAATTACAAAGTTCGGCGCGAAATTTAAAAATGAAACTTTGAATTGGTTTTCTCCTCTAATAATAAACCTATGTGGTGAAATAACTACATATAAAGACGTTTATTAGCGGCACTCGGCGACGATACACGACTGCGACAGTCAAGCGGGGTGCCGACTCTGAGCGCGAGGAGCGTGCTGTCCGAGAAGAGCGGACGAGGACGACCCACTAGTAAGCGCTCGAGAGGGCGACCCATTACAGGCTTCCAACGCTTCGCTACAAATTACCCCGGGTACGAAAAGGGAGCCGCCTGGCGACCTAACTGCTTTGTCACTATGAAGCGGGTCATGGTAGGGTTTCAGGGCGCTCCACGTTGACAATGTCGCGCCCTCGGCGGCGCATGTCCGAAGATGGTTACAGGGGTTCGATCAGGTAATTGACCGGGGACGGCGTTCGACGACACGGTAGGGGCCAATCGTATTTCGGCAGTAGTTTTGAAGAGAGGCCAGGTGCAAGTGGTGGGACCGAGAGCCATACGAGTGCTCCAGGGAGGAACGTGGGCGCAGAAGTGGTGGTGTCACCGCGAATGCTCTTCTGCCGCTCTTGGTCATGCGTAGTAAATGTCTTGGCAAGCTCCCGACACTCCTCAGCAAGTCTTGCTGTGGCAGAAATAGGCGCACACTCAGACGGGGTCCGGCTTGTACGGAAGGATTGTGTCGAGTTGTGCGACGGGTGACTTCCGTACAATAAGAAAAAGGGCGAGAAACCAGTAGTGCTCTGCGGGGCGGTATTATAGGCGCAGGTGACGAAAGGCAGAATGCATCCCAATTTGTGTGATCGGCGGCGACGTATATACATCGAGAGCATGTCGCCGAGCGGTGCGGTTAAAGCGTTCGGTGAAGCCATTCGTCTGCGGGTGGTAAGCAGTAGTTTTCCGGTGAACAACGTTGCACTCTTTGAGAATGGCTTCGACGACTTCGGACAAGAAGGACCGCTGAGCAGCTCCTGGGGTGGACCGTGGGCGCAGTATGAATCGGTGCAGCAGGAAGGAGGCAACATCCGCGCGCTGTAGCCGCTGGGAGGGCGGCAGTTTCGGCGTATCGCGTAAGGTGGTCAACAGCGACGATGGCCCAGCGGTTACCAGCCGACGTTAGAGGAAGTGGTTCCATACAAATCGATGCCAACGCGCCCAAACGGCCGGTCAGGGCAAGGTAGAGGTTGCAGACCTGCCGGCGACAGGTGCGTTGAAGTTTTGCGGCGCTGACAATCGATGCAGGATGCGAACGAACTTCTGCACGTAGCGGTACATCCCTCGCCAAAAGTACCGTTGGCGAATGCGGTGGTAGGTTTTCGATACCCCAGACTGTGCACACTGTGGATCAGAGTGGAACGACTCGCATATGTCAGAACGCAGACTGCGGGGTATTACGAGTAGCCACTGGCGGCCGTCGCCGTAATTGCGTCGGTGGAGGAGGTCGTCGCGAACGGCGAAATGGTGCGCTTCACGACGCAACGCGCGAGTGGATGGTGTCGCCGATGGATCAGTCAGCAAGGCTATCAGTGAGGCAATCCAGTGATCCTTGCGCTGTTCAGTGGCAATGGTGTGAATGTCGATAGACGGAACGGCATTGTGAGACACTGAGCTGGAAGTATTGTCGTCAGGCAAGGGGGAGCGCGAGAGTGCGTCGGCGTCAGCATGCTGGCGTCCGTTGCGGTACAGCACGCGGATATCGTAGTCCGGTAGGCGAAGTGCCCAGCGGGCGAGGCGGCCTGAGGGATCCTTCAATGACGACAACCAGCATAGTGCATGATGGTCGGTGATGACATGAAATGGGCGACCATACAAATAAGGTCGGAATTTCGTAAGGTCCCAGATGATCGCCAGGCATTCCTTTTCGGTGACGGTGTAATTGGTCTCGGCTTTAGTAAGCGTACGACTTGCATATGCCACGACATATTCAGGGAACCCTGGTTTGCGCTGCGCAAGGACAGCGCCAAGGCCAACACCGCTAGCGTCTGTGTGTACCTCTGTAGGGCCACAGGGTCGTAGTGGCGTAGTATGGGAGCGACGTCAACAAACGACGGAGCTTTGCGAAAGCGTCGTCGCACTCTGACGACCACGAATGGAGGGGCCCCGTTACTTCCGAGAAGCTTCGTCAGTGGCGATATGATAGTCACGAAATTTCGAATGAAGCGCCGAAAGTAGGCACACAGTCCTACGAAACTGCGCAGTTCTTTGACGGACGTGGGTTTGGGGAACTCGGTCACGGCCCGAAGCTTGGCTGGCTCAGGAAGAATTCCGTCCTTGGACACGACGTAGCCGAGGATTGTCAGCTGCCGTGCTGCAAATCGGCGCTTCTTTAGATTCAATTGCAGACCGGCGTCGCTCAAACGCGTCAAAACATGCCTAGGCGTTGAAGGTGCGTGGAGAAGTCCGGAGCAAACACGACGACGTCGTCAAGGTAGCACAAGCACGTGTGGCATTTCAGGTTGCGCAGAACGGTATCCATCATGCGCTCAAAGGTGGCGGGCGCATTACACAGCCCAAAGGGCATGACGTTGAATTCGTACAGGCCGTCGGGCGTGACAAAGGCGGTCCTCGGTCGAGCGTCATCAGCCATAGGTACTTGCCAGTACCCTGAGCGCAAATCGAGAGATGAAAAGAATTCGGTGCCTTGCAGGCTGTCAATCGCGTCGTCTATTCGCGGCTGTGGATACACGTCTTTACGAGTGATCTTGTTGAGTCGTCTGTAGTCCACACAGAACCGCACACAACCGTCCTTCTTCGCAACAAGACGACAGGAGACGCCCAGGGGCTATTAGAGGGTCGAATGAACATCACGTCGAAGCATGTCGTCGACTTGCTCGGTGATTACACGGCGTTCGGCGGGAGATACGCGATATGGACGTTGCCGCAGTGGCAGGTGGTCGCCAGTGTCGATGCCATGCGTAACGGCTGACGTGCGGCCGAGAGAAGTTTGAGAGCGACATCGAAAGAAGGGCGAAATTCTTCCAACAGGTCCAGAAGCTGGGAACGCTTGGACCTGCGTAAGGTTTGTCAGCTATGGAGGAACCAAATACGTCAGCGTGTGATCAACCAGACGTCGAACTTCGGCCGAACTTACTCGAACTTCGGCCGTGCGAATCATCGGGCTCGTCCATAACTTGCGCGTCTTCGAGGGGTTCTACGCTGCCCAGACATTCCCCTCGCACCAACGTAACACTGTACGGGGAGGGGTTGATTACCAAAATAGAGGTGCTGCCCTGGGTGACTTGAACGGTCGCGAAAGGCACCAGCAAGCCTTTCCTCGTGCAAACACGGTCATATGGCGAGAGGAGTGCAACGGTGTCGGATAGGCTGGCGCAGTAGACTGACACCGCCGTTGACGAGTTTGCAGGCACTTTATGTCGTCTTTGACGAGTACCCTTGCTCGCAGCCGATGGACTGTCTGGCGGCGTCAAATTAGAGAATGGTGAGAGCTCAATTTCGGCGGGTGCGCAATGAATTACGGCGTCGTGGCGGGAGAGAAAATCCATCCGAGGATGACGTCGTGGAGAGCATGCAGGAATTATGATCAATTCGACGGCGTACATAGCGTCCTTAATCATGACGCGGGCTATGCATACCGCTGTAGGGTGAATACGTTGGGCGCTGGCTGTACGGAGGGAGAGCCCGGA
Source organism: Rhipicephalus sanguineus (assembly GCF_013339695.2). Taxonomy (NCBI): domain Eukaryota; kingdom Metazoa; phylum Arthropoda; class Arachnida; order Ixodida; family Ixodidae; genus Rhipicephalus; species Rhipicephalus sanguineus. The sequence continues at coordinate 340,342,544 of NC_051176.1, forward strand.
AAGTGGCGTCGTCACTTTTCGCAGTATTCGGCTAAGCTTTGCGTCCATAACGGATACGGCGGCTCCAGTGTTATAAGGGCAGATGCACGAACACCGTCCGTCCACAAACACGTCTATCACGTTCGATGGGCTTCGCTGAGGGCTTTCGCAGTTCGACAGCATCGCAAGCCCTTGCCTCGCGGAACTGCGACGACTAGTTTTCCTGGTCTCGTGGGACCAGACGTGGCCGCATCGGTGACAGCGAGCGGCGTCGTGGTGACGGTGAACGGCGGGTAGATGGAGCGGGGCGAGACGTTGGCGACAGAGGCCTAGGTGGGTCGTAATATGGGCGGTTCGCCGGGCTGGTGACAGGCGACGCGACTCTAGGCGGCTGCACGCGATTGCAATAGCGCGCCACGTGGCCGGCGTAACCGCATGCGAAGCATATGGGGCGGTTGTCAGGTGTGCGCCATCGGTTCGCTGGGGCAGGGCCCGCCCATGGTGCAGAAAGAATGAGGTCGAGCGGAGGCTTCGGCGTATATGTGTGGGGTAGCCGTAGGGATTGCTGGGGGCGTTCTTGCGACCACTTGGGCGTAACTCAAGGGTGCAGGAGCCGTAGGTGCTGGTGGCACTCGGGCATGACCTCTGTGATTTCTTGCTCAATTGCTCGACGGAGCGGAGACAGAAGTGTGGTCGACGGCTGTTGAACGTACTGCGGGCGAGCAAAAGTCCAGCAGAGAGAATTGGCGCGCGATTTCCTCGCGCACGAATGTCTTCATCTCTGCGAGCCAACGCGGAGTGGTCGGATATGGTCGACAAGCCAGGGAGCTCGGCGTCGCGTGATGGAGAGCGACGGGTCATCGATCGCTGCCGGCGCAGCTCCTCATAGCTTTGGCAGAGCGTTATGACCTCAGCCACTGTGCTGGGGTTCTTGGCGAGCAGCATGGTGAAGGCGTCGTCGTCGATGCCTTTCATGATGTGCCGGATCTTGTCAGATTCGGACATGGGTGGCGTCGGCTTTCTTACAGAAATCGAGGACGTCTTCAATGTATTGGTGAATGATTCACCGGCCTGCCTGAGCGCGTTCACGTAAGCGCTGTTCGGCCTGCAGCTTACGAACGGCAGGCGGCCAAACACATTGAATATGGCGGTCTTGAAGTCGGACCACGTTGTAAATCTGATGCGTGGTTGTTGTACCGCAAGCCCGCCACACCCGCGACGCAGAAAACCAGGTTAGTCAGTTTTCCTGCCTCGTCTCATTATTGGGGACACTCACGCGCTCGTAAATCGCGAGCCAGTCTTCCACGTCCGGTGCCATCTGCGCCAGTGAAGACCGGAGGGTCGCGGATATGAGGCACACCTGGGCATGAGGTCGGTGTAGGCGGGCCGGTTTGCTGGGAGGCGTCTTGAGGCATCGTAGGCGGCAGGGGTACGGGATCGAAGAGCCAGGGGCATCGAATGAGGGCCGAAGTTGTTTGTGAAAGCCCAGCACCTCCACCAAATTATAAAGACGTTTATTAGCGGGCACTCGGCGACGATACACGACAGCGACAGTCAAGGCGGGGTGCCAGATTCTGAGCGCGAGGAGCGTGCTGTCCGAGAAGAGCGGAAGAGGACGACCCATTAGTAAGCGGTCGAGAGGGTGACCCATTACAGTCTTCCAACAGCTTCGCTACATACACAAGAGTTCATCAAGCACACTTTATCAATCTAAACCAATTCATTGTTTCTCTTTAGTATCCCTTTAAGAGTCCAGTGCAGGACGCAGAGGTTGCCCCGCGCCACCCGGCTACTCCCACGTCGGGACCGGCAGGTATAGCCTAACGGCCCTGTCATGGGCGCACTGGACGGCCAGGATTTGGTACTGTAGGTTTGGGCTGCGCTAAAGCGCATCCCACTCGGCCTTGCTGTAAGTCGGGCCGAGCGACCCGCACTCCCAAAGCATGTGAGCTAATGTAGCGGCCCCACCCACAAGCGGTGCAGGCGGCGTCGGGAAATTTGTGTGGATAAATATCATTTAAATATGCTAACGATGGGTACGAATGGGTTTGAAGTAAGCGCAATGAGACTGCCTGTGCTCGATTGAGTTTTGAAGGCGGGATCGGGAAAGCCCGCCTCGCCATGTAATAATACTTGGTAATCTCGTTGTGTGTAGTCGGAGTGTCCTTATGTCCCGCGTCGTCGGCGCTGGAGCCATCGCCCATGTCGAGAGCATCGCGGGTCAGTGAGCGCGTGCGCTGCTGTGTGGGCCGACTCATTCGGTTCAGGGCAACGCCCTTTACTGAGCCGACCATGCGCGGTGAACCCGTAAATGAGTGAGGACGATCCCATCTCTGGTGAAGCTGTTCAAGATTCTGGCGGCCTGTTTGATATACGGCCCTTTGGAAGGCTCTGACTGCCGCCTTTGAGTCGCTGTACACCTCTTCACACCGACCACTCAGCAGAGCGAGCGCGATGGCCACTTGTTCGGCCACCTGCGGGTTCGTGTGTGGTACCCGTGGAGCAGTTCGTAGTCGAGCCGGTCTGGTCGCCGACAACTGCTGCGAACTTTTTACCGTCTCGATATGCTGCAGCGTCGACGAAACTTGCACTTGTACCACCCTTTCCCAGTTGTTCAATAGAGCTGTCGCCCTCGCCCGACGACGTCCCTCATTGTGTACAGGGTGAGTGTTGCTGGGGATTGGGGCAAACAGTGATGTTTCTTGTACATATTTTGATATACGCACCCTGTTTGTTTCTACCTGAATTGGGTTGAAACCCAATTCGTTAGCATGCGCCGAGCCGGCCGTCGTCGTGGACAATCTAGCTAGCTGCGAGCGTGCTGCGCTTCCGCTCTCTCGGCCGCAAGTTGTGCACGCCGAGCGCGAGTAGGTTCTCGGTGTGTGGCGTACGGGAAGCCCCAATGCTTTCTTGACGATCTTCCTGATAACAACATCGAGCTTGTCCCACTCCGACCTGAACCTGTTGTGCATGGCACGGTGTCGTAAAGTGGCAGAGGACGAACGCATTAAGGAGACTTAACAAATTGTCCTCCTTAAGGCCTCTGTGTCTCCCGGAGATCCTTTTGACAAGTCGAAAAAGCGTTGTCAGTCTTGGCGACGATCTTCCGCAGAGCGGTGCCGTTGCTGCCCTTCGCTTCGTAAACATGCCGAGAATCCTGATGGTGACTCTTGGGATTACTCCCCCATCACTGGTGTAATGTGTATGTCACTTTCTTCGACGGGTTTCCATCCCTTGGGTCGGGAGCCCCGTTCCGTCCTGTAGAGCAGGAGCTCCGACTTCGCGGGTGAGCATGTGAGTCCCGTTGGGCGCAGGTACGATTCCTCATCGACGACTACCTCTTGCATTGCATGTTGCACCCGGCCTTCGTTGCCGCCGACGCCCAAATTGTGTAGTCGTCGGCGTAGATGGCATGCTTGATGCCGTCCACGCTAGCCAATCTTTTGGACAGTCCAATCATGCAGAGATTGAACAGCACCGGAGAAATGACAGATCCCTGGGGCGTGTCTCGATGTCCTAGCGGTACGTCTTCGGAGAAGAAGTTCCCGATGCGCAGCCTCGCTTTTCTTCCAGACAGGAAGGACCTGATGTATTTGTACAGCCTGGGCCCAAGCTCGAGGTTTGCCACCGTCTTCAGGATGAATTCGTGCTTGATGTTGGGCAAAGGCCTTCTCCAGGTCTAGGCGTCACGTGACTACGTTGCATCCTGGTTTTAACTTCTTGGCGTCCGCCGGAGGCGCAGTGAAGTGCGTGGCTCCGAAACCGACCGCTGCGAGAGGGATAAGTGATTTTTTTTCGTCGCATTTATCTGAGCCAGTCTGGACAGCAACTAAGAGCCGTTCTTGAGTCTGGACACCCCGTGAAGAACATTTACTGAGTTCCGAGAATCATCGAACCCCTTTTCAAGACACCACTTGGAGAGGGCACGCTTTTAGATGCGAAGTATCTCTTGCTCGGGGCATGTAAAGGTGGATTCACACGAGCGGACGGAGGAGGAATTTTCGCAGAGGACGGCGCATCACGTGACGAGCGCGTCATTGAAAGTCGCCGCCCTCGCCTAGTCCGTTCTCCTCCGCTCGCGGTACGGATGGAACGCCTCACCGCTATTTTGACCCGTCCGCTTGACGGTCGTCTGCCTCGATCAAGCGGATTCAGTGTTAATCTGTCAACATTGGTCGGATGGGCGCGGCTAGAAAGGACGCTGCCGGCTTAAAAAAAAAACGCGTTTTTGTTTTGCGGCAAACGACCCGATGTGCTTTGTTTGTGCGACGGTGGAAGAGGCGAGGTTTTTCAGGTTTTATTCTTAGCGCGTGGCCTGCGTGATGGGTGCGGTGAGGAAAACTCTGAGTGACGAAGCGACCGTTACTTTTGTGTCCCTCGTTGAGGGTTTCCCAGCGCTTTGGAACACCGAACACTCGGGCTACGCAAACGCCCAGTTGCGGCAACAGCTGTGGCAGGAAATCGCAGGCGAAATGGCACAGCGGCATCCAGAGTCAGCGCCTTACTCTGTCGGTACGTAATGTTTGCTTGAAGTTCTTTTTTCTTTTTTTTTTGGAGGGGGCGGGGAGAGGGGGGTGATAACGTACTGCACAACCACAAAAGAGATACAGAGGCGGGGGAAAATAAGCTCGTATTCGGCTATTTTGTGGTAGCGCAGTTCAGCGCGCACCAACGTGACTACACGAAACATTTGCTGTATTTTTCGGAGTGTTCTTCGAGATGTGAGGCGTTATCTTTGCTTTTCCTGCTTGACCATGTGCATAATTCCTGAAAACTGTGTTCGCGAACAAGCGTCGCACCTTCAGGAGTGAGCAAAAAAAAAGAAGACAACGAAAAGCGGCCAAGACGCAGAGGACGCGTACGCCGGGAACTGGCGATTCTACTCCTGCCTCACATTTCTTGAAGCAGTAATAAGTGATCATGGCAGGCTGGTCAGCGATGAGTACGCAGAAAGCCAAAGCCGTGAGCTGTTTTTTCTCGCCAGTCACATTATTTTAGCTGTGCTTGATTTAGTGACGTGCTTTCAATCGTTACTTTTGGAGAATTTTTTCCCGCTTGACATAAATTAAATTGTCAATATTTCTGGGAAGGTATGTTGCTTTCGCAATGCCTTTTTTTTTCCTTTCAACGTAAAGTAAAATCCAGCTGAACTAAAACACCACCGCAAAGAGCCTGTCATTTGCTTTTCTGAATTATTGATGCGTTGAATACTCACCAGCAAAATTATGGGTGGCCTCGCTATTTTCACGGATGTAGTCTTTTTGATCCTTCTGCGGCTAACACTGCAAGTGTGTCAATGATAGCATGACACCAAAAAACTTTTTCTTTGTTACGTCGATAAATTTCATTTTCTTAGGTAACGTTACATGCCATAGGCACCCTACAAATCCGGAAAAACATGTTTTCTGTTTATTCATTGCTGTGATGCAGCCGTCTGGCCTGTCCGCCGACACTGTTGCCACAGAGGAGCATCTAGCTCACGAATCTACAGCAGCACCTGATGAACAGCCGCACGTTTCCCCTCAAGATGAAGAAAGTGCGGCTCATGTAAATAAAAAAACGGAACGCGGACCTGATGTCACAGCGCACAGCTGCACTGCAAAAAGTGGCTGATGCACTGTCAAAAGACGAATCGAAGGACTCAGCTGCTCTCTTTGGAAAGCTGGTTGCTACATACCTTCGCCAGTTGAGCCCCAGTGCTTCCCTAAGGTGTCAAAAAGATGTCATCGATGCGATATTCCCGTATCTTGACGAGACGCAAAACCGAGAAGAAAGTGCATTGTGAAAAGTAGAAGAAAGTGCTATTTTGTTGAACATTTATTTATTTTATTTGTCGTGCTTTTTTTTGACGTGCCAAAGTCATGGCAACCATTTTGCAATAAAAAGAACCCTACTCTTTCATGTGCACCACAGTCCGCTGTTAAATTAATGCTTAAGAAAGAGTCACTTAACGTAGTTTTTTCGCTCATCTGTAACAAAAATGGCCATCTTTGTTGTTATTACAAAGCATCAAAGACCAGGAAACAGCACAAGTAGCACACAAGTAAATGGCTTACAGTAAATAACGTACGAGTCAGCTGTAAATTCAACACAGCCTACAAAAACCTAACACTCGTAAAAAGTTGAATAATAGAGTGCGTGCTGGGCGATAAACACATTGACTTCACAGGTACTTTTTTACATCATCTTTGCATAGACGAAGGCCCACATAACACAAAGTTTCAGTGGTGATGAGCCCTGTGCCCTGACACATTCACATATGCCGCGTCATTCTGCCAAGGAACTGCACCTAATCCAGTGAAAAAGTCACACATGTCGTCACGAATCGAGCATGCTGTTGCCCTGAGCCGGCCGCGGCTTGATCGAACCGAGAAGAAAGTACTTTGCTGCTCCACTGGTGTGTCTCCTGGTGGTGGAAGTTCAATCGCCAAGAAGTTGTGCAAAACACAAGCTGCTTCAACATACTTCGTCACTCTTGTTGGCGTCGCTGCCATGGTGGTGTGCAGGCACCTAAACCAATTGGCGAGGATTCCAAACGCATTCTGAACTACTCTGCGGGCTCTTGATAACCTGCAGAGAAACAAAAAGACCGATGAAATGCATATTGTGTAATGTACACAAAGCGAAATATTTGTAAACCAGTCGAATAAAAATAATAAGTTTAATGTCATGCAATGTTCACTTACGTAGCATAGTGATAATGGTATCATGCAGTGTGTACGTCCTACGTATAATGCAAAATGCACTTCATGTGGGTACTAGAGCGCCGCTTCAGTGCAGGAATGTCAGGTGTATGAAAATGTTGTATGATATTTGAACACGAAATAACAGTGGAGTGTTTGCAGAGAGGTGGCTGAAACATCAGTAAATACACGAAAATTCTAACTGACCTAGGGGCACGAAGCCATTGTGGTTTCGGCAGATGTATTTGAACAGCAACACACATCTGTAGTTATGAAGCTGTTCAGTGACTGCTGCTCACCTGTAGTTGAAGCTGAGCTGCCTTGGGGTCAAGGTATCACCTCAAAAGGCTTCATCAAGTTTTCTCCCAGAGGAAAAGCATCATCTCCCACAATAACTGGCGGCATGTGGAGCTCCGGCGTTTTTGACACTTTTACAGATTTGGGCAGTCCCGCTTTGTTGTTATCGATTGCTTTTGTAAAGGAGTTGACTGCCAAATTCCACCGTCACCTTTTGAACCAGGGGCACCAATGTCCAAGTACCTAAACCTATAGTTTGCATCGACGAGCGCAAATAGCACTATACTGAATGTTTTCTTGTAGTTGAAATACAAAGAGCCTGATTTTTTTTGGCTTGATGATGCACACGTGTTTCCGTTATCGCAAATGCACAATTTGGGAACTTCCACTTTGCTTTGAAGTCTTGCATGACCGCAGACCAATCTTCACAAGTCTTGGGAGGCTTCAAGAACTCGTCTTTCAGCTCCAGGTAGATGGCCACACATGTCTCTTCTATGAGCTGGTTGACAGTTGAGTGTCCCACCCTGAACTGCCGGCTTAAGGAGTGGTGTGGTTGTCCTATTAAAGAAGAAAAAGTTCTGTTAAAAGTTAAGTAAAACTAGATCTCTGCATCTAAAGAAATGTGGAGATTCGATATGCTCACTCTAACTTGTTTTAAGCGAATCTTTCATGAAGCAGCTATTTTAATGCCATAAAACTACTAATAACTACTGGGGTTTACGTACCAAAGCCATATATGATTATCAGGTACGTCGTAGTGGAGGGCTCTGGGACCTTTGTCCACTTGGGGCTCTTTAAAGGGGCACTAAAGAGAAACCGAAGTTGATCTTCGATGGTAGATTATCTTATTACGATTACAACGGTACCACTGTTAAGGCGAGCAGAGCTTTCGTAAGCGAGAAAATAGCGAAAAACCGAAGGACTGGTGCTGACGCCCCCTCGGCTTTCCCGCACGCTCGTGACGTATAAGATCACAACGCAGACGGGCCGCGATTGGTCGACAGTGATTTAATGCTGCTAATAGAACACACGATGAAATTTATGTTAAAGGATCATAAACAGTACTCGGCACCTATTAAGCCGTGCCACTCAAGGAAGTACAAATTTATCACAAAGCTAAAATAAAAAAGAAGAAAAAAACGGCATGGCGCTGCGTGCGGCCGTGTTGGTTTCGGTTCTGCCCGCGCACAGCGTGCATGCTTCGCCCATTTCGCCAGCGTCGCGCTCCAGCGTTGCAGTTTCGTTGGTTTCGTTGCGTGGCTTGCAAAGTTTAGAATTGAAAAATACCAAAATGACAGACGCCGGTGTGCGTTGAGGTTGACCTGTCGGCCGGAACCTTTCCCACTGTTACACTGCACGGAAGCATCGAGCCCGGCATACCTGGAAGGTGCTTGGTAAAACCTGGTCGAGTGAGCGAGGCGGCCTGTTTGTGGCGTTACGCGGAAGCCCAACGGGGCAGTCGCAGAACACCTCTTTCTGCTCGTCGTTGTGAACGTGAGGCGGAGCCGCTGAAAAAGTTCTCATCGCACCAGGGCCAGTCTTCACATGAACGCAAGCGCAAGCGTTTCCAGGTGCTCGAGACAGTGGCCGTCATGGAAGATCTTCGAAGTCAACGACCCGTCGGACCACTGTCCGGACTCAAACGCGTACCTCGTCGCCGGGGTTCTCGGATCAAGTCGCCAAAGCGTGGGACTTGTACATCGTCATTGCGTGGCGCATTTGTCGACCCCATTGGGCACCTGTCCATGCTCGCCAGCGGATGATACGCTAACGCGTTCTCCTCACTGGAATTATCGGCTTGAAGGCAAGCGATGTGGACGACGGCGTGAGCCGGCTGTACAAACGGCCCAAGGCGTCAGCTCAAGGGCAGCGGCAGTGTCAACCCACTGTATCGTTTCATGTGGTGCCGCGCGATGAGACCCGTCGTTCGCAATGGCTCAACGCTGTGCCCATGTTTAGACGGCAGAAGATGGAGCCAGAGAAACCGATGCTATCTTCTCTGCACTTCTCGCCATCGGATTATATGTACAATCCTGCACTCGGGAAGGCTCTTGGTGTGCCCAAAAGCGGAGTCCTCTCCCGATCAGCTGTGCCGTCCAGTCTTTCCCGCCACAGGTGCCCTTGCAGAAGCAAACCAGCGTCTCAGTGAGTGTCGAATCCCACTTATGATCGCCACCGTAAACGTATGCCGAGTAGGCGGGCCACTTTTTCCTCTTGTTTGGTTTTCAGCTAGGTTGCTATTGCCGAGTCTGCGATCGAGAGCGACGCGGCTGGTGTAACTGTGAAATCCAAACTGGGTTAAGTTGAGGCATCCTCATGAGCTGCAGTAGTCTATTGCAGGGATCAAGTGCGTTAAGAGATGTTGCATTACAAAATTGTACGAAGGTCCGAACGAGTGTTTGACGTCCAACAATTCACACTTTTCGTGTGTGCGACAGAGAATTGGTTCTGCTTTCCGGGACAGCTGGGTTGCAGAGACCGAGGTCGCAGTAGGACGTAACCACTGCGCCCTTGGAAGCCACAGAGAGCTACTAGCAATGTTTACGGTATCATATCATGGTACTCCATAATACAAAGCAATCCGAACTAAGCTTGACTGCTTTGAGCATATAAACAATGTGGCAGTTCACTTGAAACTGGCTCAATTCTCTCATGGCAGCAAAGATTATTTGTTTTTCAGGTCGATGATTCCTACATTGACACTACTGAGGATGATGGAGTCGGCTGCCCCATGGAAATACACTCAGAGGTAAGTGAAGTCGCGAGCACATCATGAGCGTGGCATGCAAATCATGACCTACTTGACATGCATGTCACATAGTCGTGTTAACCTGTCATTTATGTGAATCGTACAGTCACTTCATGCAATACCAATTTTGGTGCATCTGAGGCTAACGAACCGGCCGTGAGAGTACGATGAGCGAGGCATGTAAATCATGCCCTACAGGACAGGCATGCCATGATTGCGTGTGCCACCTGTCATTTATGTTCGTCGTACAGTCACGTCATACAATATAATTTTTGGTGTATATCAAGCTACGAACCGGTCACAAGCGCACCATGAGCGTGGCATGTAAACCATGCCCTACTTGACATGCATGTCACGATTCTCGTGTTAACACCTGTCATTTATGTTCGTCTACAGTCGCTTCACGTAATACCAATTTTTGTGTATATAAGCTAGTGAACACGCCGTGAGTGCACCATGAGCCTGGCATATAAGCCATTCCCTACCTGACATGCTTGTCATGATTTTCATGTTAGCACCAGTCATTTGTGTTCGTTATACGGTAACGTCACGAAATACCAAATTTGGTACACGCCAAGCTAGCGAAACTGCTGCGAGTGCATCATGAGCATGGCAAATATGTCATGCCGAACATGACATGCGTGTCATGATTTTCATGTTACCACCTGTCCTTTATGTTCGTCATACTGAATTCTTTTGTGATACCAGTTTTGGTATAATCCATTCAATTAAGCAGTCATGAGTGCCCCGAGACCATGTCATGTAAAGCATGCTGTACATGAAATGTGTGTCATGATTTGCATGTTAGGATCTGTCACTTACCTTAGTCATACGCTCTTGTCACGCCATACGATTTTTGGTATATATCAACTTAACGAAATGGCCGCAAGAGCACAAAGACCGTGGCATGTAAATCATGCCGATCATGACATAGATGTCATTATTTTCATGTTATTACCTGTCATTTATGTTCATCATACAGTCATGTTAGGCCATAGCAATTTCGATATACATCCCATTAACGAAACGGCCAGGAGAGCACAAAGTCGTAGGCGTCTAGTAGATAGATAGATAGATAGATAGATAGATAGATAGATAGATAGATAGATAGATAGATAGATAGATAGATAGATAGATAGATAGATAGATAGATAGATAGATAGATAGATAGATAGATAGATAGATAGATACGCTCAAAGTCGCAGAAGTTCGCTAAGAAATGCTTTGCATTTAATAATGTTCATTAGAGAGGTTGCGCTGAAAGGCTGTCTTTTGGCAGCTGTAAGAGCTACATATGCTTTCCTACATGGTTTGGGCCTGTTATAGGTGCTGCCTATCTGTCAGTACCAGTGGATTGCTGAAGCAAAAGGATTCTTCCCGCTGCCCTGCAAGTGGTACAACTGGCCGCAGCATTGGACTTGATAAAAGTGTGCAAGTTCATGTGCGAGGCATAAGTGTTGGTGAGTATAGTGCATTGGTCACATCTATATGTTTAAACTCTATGATTAAAATATAAGACGGTGGCGCAAAATGGGACAAGGACGAAACAGGAAGAAGAGACGTATCCCATTTTGCGCCACCGTCTTATATTTTAACTATGCACGAACTAGCCCAGCGACAAATTTTATTAAACTCTATGACATGAGAAAAATGTGTCTCGCAAAACTTGAAACATTCATTCTCTTTCAGCATGACCAAATGGAAGCATTATGTTTTCAAACCCAGGTTCATGTTATAGCTAGTATATTGTCAAGTACTCATTGACTTATTTTAGGAACATGAAGGTATATAAACAGGCTCCTGTCTAACTTCATTTCAAGTCTCTTCAATAAACCTCTCTCCATCAATAAGGTTAATGTTCTATCCACTAGGCCCAGTTTCTCCCACCGTTTCCTCATGGCTTCCAGCACTTTGAGGCAGTGTATTCGACTGCACTGGCTGCCCTGTCAGCCCAGTTCAGGTGACGATGCTTCCTCATTAGTGTGCAAGAAAAAAGATTGGTTGTTATATTAATAACATCACCATAATCTCAGAACTGTGTTGTGCATGGAAAAGTAGATAATAGTTGCAAAGTGGGCAAGGTACTGGTTCATTTTGAAAAAAGCAGTTAGACCGGGGGGGGGGGGGGGCAAGATAAACAAAACAGTGCGTCTTGTGTCCACTTTTTTCCCTTATACCTAGCTCTAAATATTGTTCCAAAGGTTACACGTGCTGTAACGCTTTGAGAACGCCGCAGCGCCCAATAATTAACTGGCTGAAAACTTCTTTGCATAGTGATTATCACAGCACACATGTGTGCATTATTTCTGCGAACAGCAGTATGAAGTTCATAGAATTCGTACAATGAAAAATGTAAGCTCATCATTTTTTTCCATTTACGTTTCATACTGTTATGATTGATGGTCGATGAAAACGTACTATGTGTTCGTACTGGGCGCCGAAACGTCATTCTGTTGTTGCTTTATTTATTTTGGCGAGTGTACGTTTTCATCGACCATGTTCTTTCAGAGTGAAGGCGTTGTGCTGACAATCAACAGCATTTTAATCAAAGTTTATTGTCAAGGCTTGACCTGGCTGTCTCTTCCTGTGTTGATAATACATGAACTTGTGCACACGGTTTCTGCACTACATTCATTACGGTAACGCAGTGCAGCGTCATTTCAAGCCTTTCAAGCCACGAGGACGAGGCGCAAGACTCATCGATTGGAGTTGACCGCGGAGTGAGACTTGACTTAGACTTGTTTCTTATGAATGCTTAGATTATTATTGTTATTGTTGTTGTGTTATTATTATTATTTATTTTGCAGCGGTATTTGCACGCGTTTTGAATATACGGCGCTTTTGCATTTTGAAACCTATTTACAGAGGAGAGCTCGATGAACATCGACATCGTCTGTAATGGCGGATTGTTTACTTGCGACGTGCGTGCGATTTAAAATTGCGCTTGTGTTACACGCGTCAATGTTAATTTTTACGTTTGTTATCGAGTTGGCGTATGTTTTCTCACACGTGAAGGTGTGATGCCTTCTTCACCCGTGGATAATTCGTACTCCACTCCGCTCGCCCACTATAGCAGGTGAGGTCACTGGTAAGATACGCGCTACGAAGCAACTTCCAACTGAAATTTGTGCTTTGTACGAGTGCCACGCGCTGCGCTTTCCATAAGTATCGAGTTGTTTGATCGTTGCAGAAGGGGTTGAAGGTGGGCGAATTGGTCTAGGTTCATACTGAAATATTGGCAGCTCGTTCACTTGCGGGAGCGTTCACTTGCGCTTGATGCGGTATCGAGCCAGTCGAGCTCAGAAATTAATTTCTGATGCTCGGGACACGATCGTGACCTGCTTGCACGCGCGGACACCACACAAAATTAAGCTAAAGCTCTGCAGCAAATTCAAATGTACTAGGTATTGCTGCGAACGAATATTGCTTTGCTGATGGGTGTCGATGACTGCCCAGCGCCCTTCCCTGAACGCCCCCCCCCCCTTCTTTTTTTCTTGATACATGTAAACAGTGATTTTCAATTCGACAGCTTTACTTGAACGCGTTTTTGGTGCTGTAATGAAAGCAATAGCTTGCGCTTGATGAACTCAGCACTGTCAATGCATCAGGACATTGCGTTATTGATGAGATTGAACTCTTCCAAGTCCAACATCACTCGCAACTTAATGCCGAAAATTCTTGCGTTACACTTGCTGGTTGTTATGAAGGGGGTGTTTTTGGAAGAGTTCAAGCACCCTGGACCTAAAGACTGCAGATTTCGTGTTACGAGTGCCTGCCAGCAGCGCACCAGTTGAGAGGGTGTGTGTCTGCATAGCTCGGCACACTCGCTCATGAGTGCACTCACTCACTCATTTGAACGTTGTGAGTGTGAGTATGAGTGAGTATTCCTGAGCGTGAGTGGACGTGAGTGTGAGTATGAGTGAGTACTCATGAGTGTGAGTGGACGTGAGTGTGAACGCGAGTGAGCACTCATGAGTGTGAGTAGTCGTGAGTGTGAACGTGAGTGAGCACTCATGAGTGTGAGTGGACGTGAGTGTGCACGTGAGTGAGCACTCATGAGTGTGAGTAGTCGTGAGTGTGAACGTGAGTGAGCACTCATGAGTGTGAGTGGACGTGAGTGTGCACGTGAGTGTGAGTGGACGTGAGTGTGCACGTGAGTGAGCCCTCATGAGGGTGAGTAGGCGTGAGTGTGAAACGTGAGTGAGCACTCTGAGGGTGAGTAGGCGTGAGTGTGAACGTGAGTGAGTACTCATGTGTGCGAGTAGATGTGAGTATGAACGTGAGTGAGTGCTCATGAGTGTAAGTGGACGTGAGTGTGAACGTGAGTGAGCACTCATGAGGTTGAGTAGGCGTGAGTGTGAACGTGAGTGAGTACTGATGAATGTGAGTAGATGTGAGTATGAACGTGAGTGAGTGCTCATGAGTGTGAGTAGTCGCGAGTTTGAACGTGAGTGAGCACTCATGAGGGTACTATTAGTGTGAGTAACTGAGTACACTCTCAGAAAAAAAAAGAGTCAAAAGAGGGCCACGGCCGCGTGACTCTTCGGTGTCCATTTGATCCCTTTTGGAATGTAGATGAGAGAAAGAGAGCATTTGGGCTGGAGTCATGGCACTCTCCTAAAGCGCGTTTCGATTGGCTTCGGCGATGAAGGCACCGTTATGCGCGTTGCTGTACAAGCTCCCATAAAATGAGCGATGCAAACAATTACCAAGGGTCATTTTTTGCTGATCGCACATTGTGTCTGCACTGCTGAAGGTGCAAGGTGTCGTTTTGAGATGCGCTTTAGTCTACTTCATAACAACATTTCTATCAACCTGAGTATGCAGCGTGCTTCCGCGCGTGGGAACGTGAAAAAAAAAGCCCGTCTACAGAACGCTTCGACGCACTATATATTATGGTTTTCTTGGCTTAAAGACGCTAGTTTGAAGATGCAAATATAGCAGGATGCTTCCAGCACGTACGCGTTGGTCACTTGAGTTGGACACGCCTCTCTGGTAAGGTGAAAAAGCGAGAGACTCGACGGTGCGCGTTGTTGCGGTCGCCGCCGTGCACTTTTTTCCTTGGTTTCTGTTTCCTGTTTTCGTGGTTCGCCAACATCTGCGATGACGCTATTCGCCGCGAGATCGACCTATAGGAGGCAGCATCGTCGCCGCGTTAGTGTGGAGAGGCGGTCGGCGGCGCGTATACAAATACGCACAGCGGCGCTTCGTTGTGAGCTGTTTGAGCCGATTGTCGGCGAATAAAATGCCTTTATTGCAGCTTACTGGTAATATATACGCTCTTCGTTGCTGAATGGATGCACAAAGATCATCCAACGTTACTATTACTAGTGAGAGAAGCGCAATCTGCCGAAGAGAGGTTTGCTCGCCCTGGGTGACAGTCTACACTTACGCACTATCGTTTTTTGTTGTTTTCTCTGTACGTGTTTTCCTTGTGCTCTGTGTACTCCGCACTGCTGTAGCACGCCTGAACTACTTAAGCGTTTACTTCTTCTTCATTTGTATACCAGGCCATATTCCTGTGCAATGAGTTCAATAGCACTGTTCGCGCGAATACGCATACGCATGTAAGAGTGTTTAGCACATAGTTTTCATCGATTGATTACGTGCACAACAGTGATGCACAAAGGTCCGGTTACTTTATGGAATAAGGGTTCTTTTTTTCTCGAACTAATCATGTCCACTGCCTTCCATCAATTTATAACAACTCCACACAAACGCTCAAGGTAATGTAAAAAAAAGGATGAGGTTTTGCGTGACATTACACGACAGAAATGTAAGGCACGTCATCGGGATTAACTTCAAACATCTGGGTTCTTCAAAGCCTACCTAAATCTAAGCACACGGGTGCTTCTGCGTCGATTTCACCCCAAGTTAAAATTGCGCGCGGCAACACCGTTTTATCCCTGCCATGTCATTCCATTGTATTTTTTTAGGGGACAGTTTGAGTACCGAAGTGTCAGACTTCATTTGACAGAAATATTTCGCTGTAGTGGGACCACGACCGTACAATAAAATGACATTTTAAGCACAACTAAAGCTCATCATGAACTACAGTGTCACAGTTATACACCTAACAACAACGCGAAAGTGCATGAGCCTCGCTTTTTTGTACCACCGAGTCGCTAAAACGCGGCATTCACACACCATTTAATGCTCCTTATGTTTGGAACTATGCCAAGCGCACTTTACGACGTGCTCGAACCAGAGAGCGGCACCAACACTGAGATGTTTCTGGCGAACGAAGGGTACGACACCAATACACAGCCCTCTCGGAAGTCGCGCTCACTGATCTTATTACAGTGCAACTGCAACCGAGCAAGCCCATTTGCTTCTGTGCACCATGTTAGGTATACGTATGAGCAGTTAAAGTCGCGCTAACATAACAGAACAAACCGCCCTTTGAGAACGTGCAGGACGTACGCTCACTTGCAAACACGACGTGGCTAGCAGACGACGCAGGGAGCAATCCAGCCGCCAGGCGGAGACTCTGCTCGATCTCGCGGCCAATAACAGAATCAAGTGAGTTTACGTGATTGTGGGAGTTATGTACGCTAATTCTAGCATATGACATGTGTGATTTCGACGTAGACGGCGTCCGCGCGCGCTGGGTGTCGTTCGGGGGCTCGTACTCCAATATGTTTGCTGAGTATTATTTAAGGATGGGTTACGTTTGTAAAACATGCGGTCAGTAACCGCTCACGGCGTGCCCCTGACTGCCGGAGGATGTGCTTAGGTGTCGGAATATGTTGGACCCCGGCCGCAGCGGTCGCATTTCGATGGAGGCGTGGTGGTAGAGGCCCGTGTACTGTGCGATGTCAGTGCACGTTAAAGAACACCAGCTGGTCAAACTTTCCGGAGCCCTCCACTGCGGCACGCCTCATAATCATGTCGTGGTTTTGGCGCGTTAAACCCAGATATTATTATCAGAGAAAATAAGTGAGCGCTCAGCAACAGTAAATGATTTCGCCAACTAACATAGTGGTGTTCCAGTTTCTACGGTCTACTAATTCTACTTGATCACTGGAGTTGGTAATGCTTTATTTTTTGTAGTTTTGGAGAATTTACTTAATGCTTCCCTTCGTGATTTACCTTCAAATTGCTGTTTCGTAAATCAGTGTGGTTAAGGTATTGTTCATCATTCCACGTCTATATTTTTCTTCTTGTTCTAAAGCACCGTGTGATTTGTCAGGGAAAATCCTAAATTTGTTTTGATCCTGACTGTATCTATCTTGGCCTGTCTCTTGCCGGTTTACTTTACTTTTTTTCTCTTCAGATTGAGCGCAATTTTCGGCATCACTAATCACTACAATTTACCTTGGCTATAGCAAAAATATTTCACGTTGATACTCTGCAGAGTGCGAAAACTAAAAGCCGGAAATGACATCACAGGACAACCTGTATCTGTGCCAGTTCGTAGTCCGTAGAGGTCGGGCTGCTCCGTAAGTTTACTTCTTTCATAATACTTTCTCACGCATCCCAGACTTCTCACATGTACTTAAAAGCAAAAATTGTAGAAAAAGAGACGCGATCATTCTGTGCGTTAAGGCCTGTGTCTTGACGTCGCGACAATATGATAAAGAAGTTTTGGCTACCTCAGCACGGTGGTTTGAAGGAACCGAGGGACCGTGGGATATCCTAGAAACGAGGAAAAAGATTCACAGTGCCCCTGATGCATTCTCCTAAGACGGCTTGAATACCAAAGAAATCTGGTGCGTCTATTTTACCATGCAATTTATATTGCACAACCGCCGCTTTGCTTTTTCTTTTTCACACGGAGGCCGCAAAGGCGAAGGTAGCGCACAGTTTTGCGCTTGAGAGGTCACTAGATTTTTTGAGCCAGCGTTTCGTGCTTCGCGTGAGACATAAAAGGCTTTCGCCTTAATAAATTACGTGTTTGTGATTACCTTTTGACCCTTGGGCATAATGAGGTAGGTCAGTAATGAACTTTAAATTATTTAGAGTCCAACGAGGAATCACTGGCCCGGGCTAGGCCTCCAGGAGCCGTCGTCCGGGGAACATCGTGCTACGTCCTCGGCGATAGGCCTGGCTCGCTGGACAGCCCAGATTTGGTCCACTAGATGTGGGCTGAGAAGGGCGGCTTGCCACCGCTCAGCCAGTCGTCCTGGGGTACACACTCCCTCGTCCGGGTAGTGGCGGTGAATACCGCACTCGCACTTCCAAAGTATGTGTGCCATGTCGGCTGTCTCGTGCCCACAGCACGGACAGCCGGGTGACGGGTGGAGCGACGGACACAGCCTGTTCAGATGCCGGGGATATTCGAATGTGTCAGTTTGCAGACGTCTCAGGTGAGACGCCTGAGACCTCTCTAGCTGCTTGTGGGGTGGCGTTTTCCTGTAGTGGCTGCAGATCTCGTGGTACGTGACCATGATGTCCATGCAGTCCTGTAAGGCTTCGGGGCCTGTCATCATCGTCGCAGAAGAGTGTCCTCCAACCTTGGGTGCCTCGCCATCGACGATGTCTCGCACTGCGGTGGCCCTTTCGTCCACGTCGCGGCGGGTTAGCAGTCTCGCGACGCGGTGGGCGCGCTTGTTGTCGTTCGACGGGAGGTCGGCCGGGTCTTTGTTCGTTGCCAAGCTCTCCCACATGCGCGGGGAACCACTTTAGAGATTTGGTGGTGATCACGTCGGGCTTAAAGTTCGCGACTCTGGCGTTCAGCATGTGCGCCGCCTCGACGGAGACCCATCCCTTGGTAAAGTTTCGGACCGCCGTCTTGGCGTCACTCGCGACAAATTTGTCCTCGTTGCCACAATGGATTATTGCTAGGGCTATGGCCATTTCTTCTGCCGCCTCGGATGATGGCAGCCTCGCCGGTCCCGTGGCGGTGGTCAACACGAGCGCATAATGGGGAGATGATGTATTTCCGTGATCTCGTGTGTGTGTGTGTGTGTGTGTGTGTGTGTGTGTGTGTGTGTGTGTGTGTGTGTGTGTGTGTGTGTGTGTGTGTGTGTGTGTGTGTGTGTGTGTGTGTGTGTGTGTGTGTGTGTGTGTGTGTGTGTGTGTGTGTGTGTTTGTGTGTTTACTGATTGGGATTGTGCATGGACGAAGGAAAAGGACTAGGAGGCAGCGTCACATGGCATATACAGGTCACTTTTCCCGCTTGATGAGGCATATAAGACGTTCGCCTTAATACGAATAACTTTATACGAAGTACACCGATTCAGCGTACTAGATACACATTTTTATGGCGTAACGCAGACGTCCATACTGACGAGGCATATAAGACTTTCGCCTTAATAGAAATAATATTATATGAAGTACACCAATTCAATGCTGTAGATACACATTTTTATGGCGTAACGCAGACGTCCATACTGCGGCGTCAACTCGCCATGTCTCAAAAGCGGCATAATCCAAGGATTAACGCGGCCGCTGGTGTGGCGCGCAGAAATCACAAGGTGGCACAAGGCCGATCAGCACTGTGGTGGTGTGCTTCTTCCTCGACGTCGTGATTGTGCGCTGGATTTTCACTGTGTTCGCCGACAAAACAAACCTAAGCATTCAATGCTATTCGCCGCGAGACCGACCTAGAGGTGGCAGCACCGTCACCGCGTTAGTGTGGAGAGGCTGTCGGAGGCGCGTATACAATGCGAACAGCGGCGCTTCGTTGTGAGCGGTTTGAGCCGATTCTCGGCGAATAAAATGTGTTGATTGCAGCTTACTGGTAATATATACGCTCTTCATTGTTGAATCGACGCACTAAGATCATCCGACGTTACTATTACTAGTGAGAGAAGCGCAATCTGCCGATGAAAGGGATGCTCGCCCTGGATGACACTTCGCGCTTACGCACTTTATGACGTTGTTCGTTGTTTTCCCGGTACGTGTTGGGCTTGTAATCTGTGTTTTACGCGCTGCTGTAGCACGACTTAACTACTTCTTGTTCATTTGTGTACCAGCCCATATTCCTGTGGAATGAGCACTGCTCGCGCGAATACGCATTTTTTATTATTATTGTTCAATTCTCCATGAAATGTAGGACAGTTGATAAGTTTAGTCAGGAAAGCTACGTGATCGACAGCGCTTTAGCCGTAGCGCCACCGATATGTTCAACGCGTACGCACTTGTTCTTGCTCCAGTAACATAATAAAACGGTAAGAGTTTAGCACACAGCTTTCATCGATTGAATACATGCACGACAGTTATGAAACAAAGTTCCGTTTATTTTATGGAATAAGAGTTTTTTTTTTCAAACAAATAATGTCCGCTGCCTTCCATCAATTTATAACAACTCCACACAAAAACACAAGATAATGTAAAAAAGAGATGATGTTCTGCGTGAAATTATACGACTGAAATGTAAGGCGCCATCGGGATTAATTTTGAATATCTGGGTTCTTTAAAGCGAACCAAAATCTAAGCACACGGGTGCTTCTGCGTCGATTTCACCCCAAGTTAAAATTGCGCGCGGCAACTCCGTTTCATCACTGCCGTGCCATTCCATTGTCTGTTTTTTTAGGGGACAGTTTGAGTACCGAAGTGTCAGACTTCACTTGATAGCAATATTTCGCTGTAGCGGGACTACGACCGTACAATAAAAGGACATCTTGAGCATTAAATGGACACTAAAGGCAAATAATAAGTCGACGTTGATTGTTGAAATAGCGGCCCAGAAACCTCGTAGTGCTACTTTTATGCCAAGGAAGTGCTTATTTTGAAATAAAATCACGTTTTAGTGGTCCGCATCGCGTTAGCGCACTTCAAATCACCCGCCTGAAATCTGACTTTCATACGTCACCGCTGCCGTGCCCAACGCTGCCCGCCATTACTGCGCGGCCGCAGTAGCAGCAGAGCGAAAGCAGCGGGACCCACAGCAACAACAACAACAACGGCCATCGAAGCCATGATCGAAGCCATCGAAGCTTGCCGCAATCGCCGCAATAGATGTGGACAGAGAACATGACAACGAGTCATTGGCTCGCGACGCTGGGCTCCAATTCAGCGACTTGAGCCCCGATGAACGCGGTATGCTGCTGAGGGCTCGTAGTGCCGGCGTCGTTGCGTACTACGATAGCAGCCTCGGCTGCGAATCTCCCGAGCCCGACAGCAGCGAGGAAACCAGCAGTGCGGTGTCGGGCGACGAAGCTGTGGTGGACCTGCGACTTTCAAGAGCGCGCAAAAGACACGCGGCAGTACGCGATCCCGAAACTACCACTGAGACGCGACCGCGTGAGTGAAGCAGGGCGCCGGGCGAAGCGTCGTTCGGCGAAAACGGAACCTTTTAACCACGCGCGCCGTTCCCCATGGCAACGCCACAGAGGTTCTTTTTCCCATGAGTCAAACGGCAACGAACAAACAGCATTTTATTACGTCTTTTGATGCACCGAAGGTTCTTTTTTTATTGCTGCTAGTTTGATTACTAGTGATTTATTGTAGGCAGACTCTCATACGTCATCGGGATCACTTCGAAAATGTCCCACTTGTGGCGCTCATCATGTGATACATTTAGCTTAATTTCTCGATAAGTAGGGCACTGCTGTTGATAATATTGCCGTTTTAGAAGTTGTCATACATTGAGCTTTCACTCTGACATAAATTATTATTTGCCTTTAGTGTGCCTTTAAGCACAACAAAAGCTCATCGCATAACCGATGAACTATAGTGCCGCAGTTATACACCTATCAACAACGCGAAAGTGCATGGCCTCGAGCCTCGTGTTTGTTTACCAACGAGTCGCTAAAACGCTGCCTTCACACACTATTTAATGCTTCTCATGTTTGGGACTACGTCAAGCGCACTTTAGGATGCGCTTGAACCAGAAAGCGGCACCAACACTGAAATGATTCTGGCGAACGAAGGATACGACACCATGCAATACACAGCCCTCTCGAAAGACGCACTCACTGATTTATTACAATGCGCATGCCGCCGAGCAAGCCCATTTGCTTCTGTACACCATGTTAGGTATACGTACGAGCAGTTAAACTCGCGCTAACAGAACAAAGCGCCCTTTCATAACGTGCATGACCTACGCGCACATGCAAACACTACGTGGCTAGCAGACGATGCAGGGAGCAATCCACACTAGGCGCGCTTCAGCCAGTAGCCGCCAGGCGGCGACTCTGCTCGATCTCGCGGCCAATATTGGTCGAGCAGCGTGCAAGCGCAATGCACTTTCAGGGGCGAGAGGTGGGGGGGGGGGGAAAGAAAATTGCCCCTGACATAGCGGCGGAACATGTTTATCCATGGCGTGACTTTTTGTACAAACAATTCCTACCCGCCCCCCGCTCTTACCTTCGTCATTGTGTTCTGGCCCTTGCGGGAATAAATTTTCGTCACTGCGGCTCTTTAGCTGACGTGTGTTTTAAACCCCTGGCATCAGCAGTGAAGGTGGAGTCAGCAAATAAGCGCGCCATACATTTGCTGTTTGGTCAGTCGACGAAAATGAAAGGTTATACGCTAAAAGGTCGTTATTCGCCCCTCGTTATTTTCGGAAAATCGGATAATTCGGACGTGTT
The DNA here is from genome assembly GCF_013339695.2 of Rhipicephalus sanguineus. Taxonomy (NCBI): domain Eukaryota; kingdom Metazoa; phylum Arthropoda; class Arachnida; order Ixodida; family Ixodidae; genus Rhipicephalus; species Rhipicephalus sanguineus. The sequence continues at coordinate 340,364,731 of NC_051176.1, forward strand.
CTCTGGTCGCGGCAAGCTTATGCATTGTTTAATGGTATAAAACTCTTGTTAATTCGGTCATATTTGCCCGCAACCCGGTTAATTCGGACGATCCTCGGAGCGCACCAAGCAATCCGAAGTTCGACTCGGAGTTAGACTCACAGGAGGAAAAACGGCATTCGCGAACAACTCAAACGGCTGTGGTCCTTCATAAAGGCGTGGTCGCCGTCCACGATCTAGCCATAATCACGTTGTTGGCGACAAAGACTTCGACGGCTGCGGCCCACTTGCTTTGTGTTCAATTTTGCTCGGCGCACGCGAACTGCGTGGGTGATATATCTATGATCGCGTCCATAGCGCCAGTGGCGACTGCGGGTCAAAGCTGCGACAAGGAGTAGTTTCGTTTTCGCCGCGTCGCTTCAGAACTTTGTAGTAGCCATTCATTATTGTGCATTAGCGAGCCAGGTTTATTCAGCAGCGGATGCTGTGCCGAGCAGTTTCGTTTCGACTGTGGGCGCAGGCCGCGCACGCGCCTTCAGAACTGCGTGGTCGCTATGATCGTGTCTTAATTTAGCGACCGCACTTTCGTCCACGCGGATGCGGCACTCAGTAGCCTCGTTTTGACTTCGGGCAATGCGCGCGCAACGTCACGCAACTCGAACATAGTGGAAGCTGTTGAAGGTGAAGAGATTCAGCCGCAGTGCGCATGCTGGTATAAAATTCGGTTGCGACATTACGATGAACGAAAGATCATTTGTCGATCATTTTTCCGGCGCAGAAGTTATCTGCACGTGCGCGTGGTGGCGGTGGCGGTACGTAATAAGGGAGGGGGACAGATCACGTTTAGTGTTAAGACACGGCTGTCTTGAGCCGCGGTCACATTGTGAACGGAGTTGCGAATGAAGAAATTTGCGGCATTTGGATTGCTTTTATGCCAGGTATGAACCATGAATTTAAGTGGTCATCAAGAAAATGCGAATGCATTGAAGTAATAGACACTTGTTTATTGTTTCCTTGATACTTTCGATAATTCGGCATTCTGTTAATTCGAACAAATTTTCCGCGGTCCCGACGTCCCATATGACATGCCCTGAGCAATGCATGGGTAGGGGGGCCTTTGTCAGGGAGTTGCATCTGCCTTTAGCCCCTTCATCCCAGACAATGTCTGTTTGAATAAAGTTCAAATTAAAAAAAAATAATAATACATATACATAGCGCATTTCCCTTGAACCAGTGTTAACATCCGCGGTTTGTCCCTGAGACTATCCATTACAAATTATCCATTATCGATAGGTTTGTCCCTGAGATTATCCATTACAAACTTACAAATCTGCACGTTCGGATATAACGAGAACATATGAGAGATGATCATCTTAGATGCGAACGCATACAAAACTTTTGTCCAGTGTGACAGAGAGATGTGAATGAGACCCGGCGAGGTTGAGTAGGTGTGCGTGGTAATGATCGAAGATGGGAGCTATTAGACGTGTAAACGCGAGTATCTGTGAACGGGAGTGTTCTTCAATATGGACATCAGGGGCCGCATGTGAATGTGAGTAGAGCGGAAAGCTTGGCATGTTCATTCATGAGTAGACTCATTTCAAAGGCGTGAGTGTGAGTATGAGTGAGTGACGAGGGCTGTGGGAAGGCATGAGTATGAAGGCAACATACGAGTGTAATACGTGTGAGTATGAATGTGAGTGAGTACCCATGGGAGTGAGTACACATGAGTGAACGTGACTACAAATGGCTGTGAGTAGGTGTATGAACGTGAGCACCGGTGTAAGTAGGTGTGAGTCAGTCCTTACCAGTGTGAATGGGCCGGTGAGTCCCGATGGGTATGAGCAGGTATGAGTATAAACGTGAGCGAGTGGCCATAAGTGTTAGTACCCTTGAGTGTGCACGTGAGTACTTATGAGCGTAAGTGGGCGTGAGTATGAGCGTGAGTGAGTGCCTATGAGTGTGAGATGGCGTGAGTGTGAACGTGAGTGAGTACGGGATGTAAGTGCTATGAGTGAGTGTACGTGTGTGAACGTGAGTGAGTAGGTATGATAGTCAGTGCACGTGAGTATGAACGTGAGTGAGTACCAATGAGTGTGAGAGGCGTTACTGAAAGTGAGTGGACACTTATGAGTGTGAGCGGGCGTGAGTATGAACACGAGTGAGTACCAATGGTCGTGACGTGTGAGCATGAACGTGAGTGAGTGCCTATGAGTGTGAGGAAGCGTGAGTATGAACTTCAGTGGGTGTGAGTGGGCGCGAGTATGGGCGTGAGTATGCCCATCAGTGGGTGGTGGTGGGCGTGAGTATGAACGTGAGTGAGCGCCTATGAGTAGGAGCAGGTGTGAGTATGAACGTGACTGAGTACGTATGACTGTGAGTAGGCGTGAGTATGAACGTGAATGAGTGCCTGTAAGTGTGAATATGAACTTGAGTGAGTGTCTACGAGTGTAAGTAAGCGTGAGTATGAACGTGAGTGAGTGCCTATGAGTGTGAGTAGGCGTGAGTATGAACGTGAGTGCCTGTAAGTGTGAGTATGAATGTGAGTGAGTGCCTATGAGTGTGAGTAGGCGTGAGTATGAACGTGAGTGAGTGCCTATGAGTGTGAGTAGGCGTCAGTATGAACGTGAATAAGTGTCTATGAGTGTGAGTAGGTGTGAGTATGAACCTGAGCGAGTGCCTATGAGTGTGAGTGGGCGTGAATATGAACGCGAGTGAGTGCCTATATGTGTGAGTAGGCGTGAGTATAAACGTGAGTGAGTGCCTATGAGTGTGAGTAGGCGTGAGTATGAACGTGAGTGAGTGCCTATGAGTGTGAGTAGGCGTCAGTATGAACGTGAATAAGTGTCTATGAGTGTGAGTAGGTGTGAGTATGAACCTGAGCGAGTGCCTATGAGTGTGAGTGGGCGTGAATATGAACGCGAGTGAGTGCCTATATGTGTGAGTAGGCGTGAGTATAAACGTGAGTGAGTGCCTATGAGTGTGAGTAGGCGTGAGTATGAACGTGAGTGAGTGCCTATGAGTGTGAGTAGGCGTCAGTATGAACGTGAATAAGTGTCTATGAGTGTGAGTAGGTGTGAGTATGAACCTGAGCGAGTGCCTATGAGTGTGAGTGGGCGTGAATATGAACGCGAGTGAGTGCCTATATGTGTGAGTAGGCGTGAGTATAAACGTGAGTGAGTGCCTATGAGTGTGAGTAGGTGTGAGTATGAACGTGAGTGACTGCCTATGAGTGTGAGTAGGTGTGAGTAGGTGTGAGTATGAACGTGAGTGAGTGCGAAGGCTGAAAAAATTGGGGTGAGTGAGTGTGAGTGAGTATTCTCTTACAGTGCCGACCTATGGTGTTCTGTATATTAACTTTGTAAAAAAAGAGAAATAAATGCACAGTAGAGCCTGTTATAACCTAGCTGCCAGACGGGTTCAACTTTAGATTCAAGTGGTCGTTTTCGTTCGACTAATTAACCCTTTCAGGCGTGACCTATGAAAAACTGTCTGTAAATGCGTCAGAGATGCATATTATCTCAAGGGACTCGACGTTGCAACAAAAATACTGTCGTGCATGTGCTTTATAGTAACTAATCTTCATTAAACTGCAATTGAATTTATCCGGAAGTCATTCATGTTCTGTTTTTGCACAAATAGAGTGACATCTCTGGCTAGAAGTGTAGTCCTAATTTTGCTTTTTCCGTTTTCGGTTATGTTCATTTCGAGCAAAGATAAATTATACTTTTTAGGTGACTTGGAGAAAGCGGAACATAGAACATGATAGTGCCTTCAGCTAAGTGACTTTGTTCAACATTACATTGCAAAACGAAGTTAAATGAAAACATTTATTACGCAGGAGGTTCCCATTATCCACTCTTGAGTGTATCTAGTTCTTTCTTAGCCACTAGTCGACACGACTAGCAAAAACAAGTGATGTACACAGTTGTGTACAAAGCGTCTCAAAGAGTTGTAGAAAAAATCGTGTGCTAAAGGCTGCAGCAAGACAGAGCACGACTTTGCAAAGCTGCAGTCGTAATTGCCGTCACTTTAGTTTTTCAGGTTGATCCATCCTCGGCTTGGATGTAGACCTGTCACAAACGAGCGCGTTAATAAGGCGCGCGCGCCGCCGCTTTCAGACGACAGCGGTAAAGCACGTCGCCAGCCGTTCGCTCAACAAGCGCGTGCAACGACAAAGGTATTAAAAGACGCCGGCGCCGCAATGCCTCCTCACCAAACCTTCAGTGTCGGATCAAACGCCCGGCAAAGTCTGGAAACATCTAGATGGAACACTTGATGCGACGCCGCTGCGAGTGGAACCGTCGAGAAGACTCTCTCCCCTTCCCTAGCTTTGGCCGTGCTGCACGCCGAAGAACACTCTCGACGCTTCTGGAACCCGGGGGAGAGGGGATATAACGTGCACCGACGACAAGTGAGCAGTCAGTCGGCGTAGAGATGGTGAAGGTACGTTCAGTCGGCTGCCGTCAGCCAAAGAAGACGTATTTATGATGTTGTGCGGTCAGTCGATCATCGATCTGGAAAAATCGGAGGATGACGCCGTCTGAGCAGTGACAAGTTACGTGAGTGTTTCCTGGAAGAGAAACATTCGGGACCGACGACGGAAGGGAACAAAGACGATCAGCGCTGGAGTTTGCGTGAGTGTTTCCTTAAAGAGAAGCATTCAAGTTACGCCCAAGAATTGTGGACTGGATACGTTGTTGAATATTCAGGACTTTGTCCTTGAATAGTTTGTAATGCATGAGATTGCACTTGTAGCGCGTGATCTGTTTGTTCCTATTGTGTCAGACAACATCTAAGTTATGTAACATTCCAACACTGACAGAGACAGAAGATTTTATTCTTCTTCTTTCTCTTTCCCCCGTTCCCCCGCCAAAGCAGTTCTTCGTCGTCTTTGAGTCGCTACACTCTCCCTGGCTTTATTTTCGTCCCTCCGCTGGATATAGGGAATCACATTGCTGAACATTTCCATGAGGCATGAGTCAACGGAATAATCTTCTTTGCTTGGCGCAACCCTTGACGATGCTTTCAAAAGCGGCCTCATGATGTGTTCTTGGAACTCGGAGTACTTCAGTTTCATCTTCACTGATGGTTGGTTGTCGATCTCCTCCGGCGTCTTCCCGGCTTTCTGAGCGACGAACTCACGTAGTTCGGAAGTCGTGACACTTTCAGGCAATTCATACGCTTCTTCATCCACGTCGCACGTCGAAAAATATGGCCTGTCACTTGAACTTCGGGATAAAGTCAAAGTTATCCACATAGTTGCGTTCTTAATCCTGTCGAAGACTGCGCCAATGTAACATTCCAACACTGACAGAGACAGAAGATTTTATTCTTCTTCTTTCTCTTTCCCCCGTTCCCCCGCCAAAGCAGTTCTTCGTCGTCTTTGAGTCGCTACAAGTTATATTGTGAGTTGCAGTTGATACCAGCCGAGTGTGCATGTTTGTGTGATGCTTGTACTGCCTGAGAATATATTTTGTTTGTGTTATCAACGCTTGGCTTTGACTTGGTCTTTGGACCACAACGGCCTTTGCTGGTCCACTAAAGGACCTACTCTAAATTGTCCGCGCTTTCGTGGTGCGTTTCGGGGGGACGATATGTCAGCTTTTGGAATCTGCCCGGCGATTGCCACCCGATTAACGGGACAAGTGACAAGAACGTACTTTGAAACTGACTCGTGTATGATACTGGTGTCACATGGTGCATTGCTGATTGTGATTAAGCACAATCGGAATCAAATTTCTCAACAGTGATTGACTCGTTTCTGCAACTTGCGTACAGTAAATATACATGTTAGAGAAATTCCACTCGGTCAGGCCCCATCGTGATCAGAATAGACAGTATGATACCCGTATAATACATATTTGTCTGGGAGGCCAACTTATGGATATACAGGTCTTATTAGAAAAGACATACATTGTTCAATGGCAGCCGATTAACAGCATGTTGGCTCGCACACTTTCAAGCACACTCAAAACGTGGCATGAAATTCTCGCTAAACTCTTCTTGCTCAGCTCCTACCAATCAGCTTATTTTCTGCTATATACAACTAGGTGCAGTCACCTACAGTGCACACTATGGGTCACTTTCTTGAGCTAAATTTTTTGTGATGTACAGCCTGACACTTGAAAACACCATGTGGCTTTCTTGTTTGCAGTTCATCCGCATTGGTGCAGTTGGCCTGCGAAGATTGTATGCCTTAAAAACTCATAAATGGCATTATGAGTTGGTACCAACTAGCCCAGTTCATTGCACGCTAAAATGTGTTTAGGTACTTGTGCTGCCGTTCAGACCTATCTGCTTGGCACATTCACAAGTAGCAATAGAACACAGGGCCGCCGAGATAGCAAAGTCATAACTACAAGGTCTGCACGTGCACATCTGAGCATACAGAGATAATGTCCTGCATGGACGGTCAGTTGCTTGATGAATGTGCAATAAATGCGATTTTTTGGGCAGTAAAGGTGTGATGAGATGCAATGTCTACGTTTATTTGCTGCAATACAGAAATGTTCTCGATTTGTTCGAGTAGTGATTAGCATTTATGAAAGAAAATTAATGCAAAGTCGTGCTATATGTATTACTTTCAATTGAAAGACCGTGCGGCGCAGTCTTAATTATAGAAAAGTTATGTACAGCCAGCAGAGTCAACATGCGGCGCACAACTCCTCTCGTGCAGTGCATTGCCTCTCACATGGCAAGCATCAAACAGGGTAAAAAAAAAGAAGAAAGTTTGATGGAATTATCTTAAATATGCGTAGTGTTATGTACGCTCGACTTGGTTTTTTGCTGCTGCTACAATATTTTTCTACCTATTTTTTGGGAAGGTAAATTTTGTGCATGCACATGATGTTGAACACAACTAACATATATATTTCCTCTTGGGACAATACTACGGAAAGGGTCCAACCTATATCGAGGACGGTGCAGCAAGCCATGGAAAAGAAAATTATAGGTGTAACATTAAGGGACAAGTGAGTCACGGAACAATTGTGTGTGAATGACATCTTAGTCTAATAAGAAGAGACAACCACTGCTCGTCAAGTGTAACAGCCTGGATTCCAACATAAGGCAAGCACGGCAGGGGGAAGCAGAAAGTTAAGTGGTCTGATGAGATTGAGATGGCTGCAGGTGTAACATGGCCGCAGCATACACATTACCAGGTTGACTGGACAAACATGGGAGAGCCTTTGCCATGCAGTGGGTCTAGTCAGGCGATGATGACGACTTTATGTATATTCACATAGTCCTGCGTTTCGCATACACCGCTTTGGTGTACATCTTGTGCTCGTTCTGCTTGTTTCCTCTTGCACATACTTAGTCAGAGTATACAGATTTCAGAGACTCACATGAATGCAGTGATTCTGTGAGCAGGCCGAGCTAGAAAATTTGAAGGAGACTATCGGTGCTAGCGGGTGCATTGGAGCACTACCAACTGCGCAGTCTATAGTTCCATGCATGAGCATGGTATGGAGTAAGGCTCAGATGATTTAACATAATGACATTAGAGCACACGCTTGAAGACAAACCTGCCCGTGTCGAAATTAAAAAGGAATCACCAGTTTTACTCATTAATTTCTGGAAAGAGGTTCTGTAAACCAGGTTTGGTGCCAAGTGATTTTCCTTAAGGGGCCCCTCAACCACCCAGAGGTCGAAACTTAGTTGCGGTGTTGCAGGTGCGCACGAGGCTTGTCTCTTCCTCACCGTGCGAGCAGAAAGATTCCCTGGCCAGGCAAACCTACCAGGAAATCTCCACAGAGGGTAACAGTTGGCAGCATTCGCAACCAGCCGAACAACACATGGGTGGCCCTGAAAAGGGCCATTTGATGGCAGGCAGCATTTACCAAGGTTCAGTAAGGTTGAAAGTCAGGCGAATTGATGACAGAGCATCTGAACATATGAAGCAGTGCACGGAAAAAAGACGAGAGGATTAATATGATTCAACATGACAACCGCTGCACTTGCCACTAATTTATTCCTAATATATATATATATATATATATATCGGTGATCAGCTTTTTCCAAATGAAATGTGTCTTTGCCTATATGTTATCAAGGCTCTTTATCGTCCTTTTGACTTATCAATTTGTGTAAATGCATTTCATGTAACATTTTAAACTAAACCCCTCCCCTCCCCCCCCCCAAAAAAAAAGATGCATTTCGGATATGGCTTCCACGAAAAACCCGATTTCTCCCAAATTATCAGCTTGAAAAATAGCACCCGATATTTACCCCCCCTAATTTGGAAAAATATGAAACACGAAAACTAACAACCCTAGTCATGCAATTTGTGTTAGAATGCTTTGGTTTCTTGTTCGACGCAAATTGCACAAACCGCACCTCTCACCACCAGTATGCATAGACTAGACTCTGGCTAAGAATGTGTAGAAGGTTCTAACCAAGCGGATCATTGCACATCATAGCAAATATAAGGCCATCATCATCACCATGACCAAAAAGCAATGAACCACCGATCAAGACAACAAGAGTGTGTGTGTGTTTGTGTGTGTGTGTGTGCGCGTACCTTTCGTCACACTTACCACTGATCACGATAAGAAACGAGTTCATACATTTATTCAAATTTTTGTGTTGTGTGCTAGGCAGCTTCGCTGGTAATATGCCTTCACAAAATGGAATGGCTCAAAATTTTTATCACAATTTTACGCACCAATTCAGTCATACACACAACACATGTTGCAAACAGTGGTAGTTTAACAAAATAGCGATTACATGGCATCAAACGTGCAAGGCCCTATCTATAAAAAAGAAACATTCTGCTTATGAAGCACCTGTTGCTGCACTTCGTGTTCGTGCACTCAGCATGTGTACACACCGCGCACATGTGCCATGGCTTGACACAGATTTCCCTTGGTTACAGCGAAGGCAGAGCCGCCTCTCAGCAATAACTCAATTTGCCTTATAAAAAGCATATAAGGTAGAGATGCCTAATAATATAGACTGTATGAATTACGGTGCACGTAAACAACAGCACACTATGTACAGCAATTCGAATGGCTCCTTTGCACAGTATGAAGGCATGTCCACCAGGCTGCACAACAAACCGCTTTTTGCAACATTGAAACACATTTTAAAAATGCAAATTCTAAAAATATGCTGGATTCTATCACTATAACTTACGGTCCTTCCATTTCCATGAGGATATGATAGCACGTTCTAGCCGGTTGTCTGTCTTTTTAATTAACGTAGCAATATGAACAAAAAGCTTTCTATGGCCAACTTGTAAGCATATTGATAAATACCCAATGGCTTTCAATTCATCAATAAACGACTTTTACAGGGCTCTAAAATTGCAAGGCCTCCAAACAAATAATGTGACCATTGGTGTTGACTCCTTCGTTTGAGACAAGGTTTGAGATTGGGCTAGTTGGTAGTCCATCTTCAACAAACAGCACAGGAGCGAGCAGTGGAAAAAGAAGGGAACAAATACAAGCGTTCCCGTCTTTGTCCATTGTCCACGTCTGTGCTGTTTGTTGACAATGAACTTCGTTTGAGGTTCCTAGTGTCACTGATATGAGTTGTATCACAGTTCATGAACAGCATTTTCCAGATTACCCCTGGTAACTTGATTGCTCCAAAAGGTCTTTAACATGTATGACCTGTCATTTAACTAGTTTGCTGGCATGTGGGTGAGCCTCACACCATCAGTGGAAAGAAATCTTGAAAGTGAATCCCTTATTCCCTGCACTACGGGATGCCCACATGCTTTTGCTGCTCGCTTTTGTCCTCCCAAAGAATCAGAGCGCTCCTTAGAAAAGTAGTTACCAGGAGGTTACCTGCGAAAATTCATGCATGAACTATGACACATCCTACAGTAGTGGGAACAAAAAGTTCAAGCGGAGAAAAAAACAGCACAAAAAGTGCATTGACAAAGACAAGACATGCTCAAACACTTTGTGGATCATTATTTGTCTACCAACCAAGTGAGCAAAACGCTAGGGGGGCGCGGAGCAGGCAAGATGTCTTGACTTCACGCTCTGTAGTGCTGAATCTTTTTTTTGGCGGATATTTCATCATAATGTCCGGAAAGTTGCTTAGTAGAATCGGGAAGTTTTCTGGAGTCTAACGATAGTGAATACGAAGACCTCGACGACGACATCGTTAAATTGACACCACAACCGCCCCGACCACAGCTGATGGCCTGCCAAC
>NC_051176.1:340374976-340466120 GCF_013339695.2 Rhipicephalus sanguineus
GAAGCAGAAAGTTAAGTGGTCTGATGAGATTGAGATGGCTGCAGGTGTAACATGGCCGCAGCATACCCATTACCAGGTGGACTGGACAAACATGGGAGAGCCTTTGCCATGCAGTGGGTAGTCAGGCGATGATGACGACTTATGTATATTCACATAGCTGCGTTTTCGCATACACCGCTTTGGTGTACATCTTGTGCTCGTTCTGCTTGTTTCCTCTTGCACATACTTAGTCAAGTATACAGATTCAGAGACTCACATGAATGCAGTGATTCTGTGAGCAGGCCGAGCTAGAAAATTTGAAGAGACTATCGGTGCTAGCGGGTGCATTGGAGCACTACCAACTGCGCAGTCTATAGTTCCATGCATGAGCATGGTATGGAGTAAGGCTCAGATGATTTAACATAATGACCTTAGAGCACACGTGAAGACAAACCTGCCCGTGTCGAAAATTAAAAAGGAATCACCAGTTTTACTCATTAATTTCTGGAAAGAGGTTCTGTAAACCAGGTTGGTGCCAAGTGATTTCCTTAGGGCCCCTCAACCACCCAGAGGTCGAAAACTTAGTTGCGGTGTTGCAGGTGCGCACGAGGCTTGTCTCTTCCTCACCGTGCGAGCAGAAAGATTCCCTGGCCAGGCAAACCTACCAGGAAATCTCCACAGAGGGTAACAGTTGGGAGCATTCGCAACAGCCGAAACAACACATGGGGGCCCTGAAAAGGGCCATTTGATGGCAGGCAGCATTTACAAGGTTCAGTAAGGTTGAAAGTCAGGCGAATTGATGACAGAGCATCTGAACATATGAAGCAGTGCACGGAAAAAGACGAGAGGATTAATATGATTCAACATGACAACCGCTGCACTGCCACTAATTTATTCCTAATATATATATATCTATATATATATATAATATAATATCTTAATAAGATATATGTTGTTGCATGTGGTGCGCTTGTGAGTATAGTATACTCCAAGCGCACCACATGCAACAATGACCTTTGCTCATAACGGTGCCTAAAAAATGTGAAAGTCATTGCATGTAGTGCACTTGTGCATATGTGTATTACCCCCTCCTTTGTGTTCCTTCAAAATAAGTTAGCTTCAAGTGCAGTGGTTGGCCTGTTTAATCGTATTCTTCCTTTCATGGTATGCTTTTGTGCGTTGCTTCACACGTTAAGATGATCTAAACCGGTCTTGGTCCACGGCGAAAAGGTAGGTGAAGGAATTTGATACACTCGCAGGACTTGTGGCCTTTTGTTGCGGTGGTTGCACTTCAGCACCCTGTAGCAGACACCTGGCTCGCTGCGTCTATGTGACTTGATTCCGGGTCCAGAGTCACAAGCAAGAGAACTGACGATGATTTTATCCAGCTAATTGATCCCTTAGCCTCTGTGCACATGGTACCCATCAAATGCGAAGAGTGCGCGTCGTGACTCTTTCGAAGAATTTTGAAATCGATGCTGTAAGAGAAAAAAAATTAGTGCAATTAGGAATAATGTGATGCATTAAGGCAAAAAAGAACTCACAGATCAACTGAAGCCACTGCACAAAAAAGGAAGGGAAGGGAACAACACGGCGCCAGAGCGAATAGTTCCATGAGATAAGGGGAAAATTTGGCAACATCACGCAACGTGTTGCTAGTATGCTGCAATGGGAAAATTGTTCACTGCTAGATGGGGCTCTGCGTGAACTTCTAAAATCAATACACGCTCCTTTGAATGTTTGTCTTGGCCCTGTATACGAGGCTTGCACCAGTGTCACAGCTTTTAAATTGCATAGCCATCCACCATTACGGTGAACCACCAATGAATGCTGACCGACCACCACTGACGCTATAGTGAGAGTACTAGAATATGTATGTGCATGCATTTCAGGTTCAAATAATGGTTATCTGCACATTTGTATAAAGCCCCAACTTCTGTGACATTCAAGCAAGGAATCAGCAGCCAACGAATATGAATATTTCAACATGCCATACATGGTGGAAAACAAGTGCAAGCATCCAATGTTCGTATGTGAAAGACAATCGTATAGGTTGAGAGAGCGTGGTGCGGTTAACAGAACTTTGACACACTAAGCCCAATCATGCAAGTCCGTGATGTACACTTCACTACACAGTCCAAAAGTCTGACAAAAACTCATCAGATTAGAAAGATACTCGGTCAACATAAAAGAACTCGGCTCAAAATTTTTATAAGTACATAAAATTGATGCTTCAGGACCACTATAGGCCCATTGTTTTCACTAACAAAAGCATCAGTGCGGCACTTATGTATAGCCTTTGTGCCACGGGGTGCAGGTAGGGCAAATTACCAAATGTACAGCTAACTGCAGATTTTTTTTTCAATCGTATAAAGATTCCATGAGCAGACATCAAAATAGCTGCTTCTTTGTAGTAGGGTGTGTTCAGATAAGAATGCCGGTGCATGTCCGCAGACCCCCTTTAATTTCGCTGAAAAAAATACATTTTGTTGTATTATTCATTAGGGCCACGATACCAATCTTCGTTTCGCGAAAAAAATTTTGCCTAAGTCAAAGAAATTCGGAAGCTTGCACTCAGCAGAACCGCTTTTTGCGAATTGCACAAGAATTGTATTTTGACGAGATCCTACAAAAGAACTATTATATAGCTGTGCGTCTCAAAATTTTCTTTGCTTACTATCAGTAATGTGCATTCACAAAATGTTATCTTGCAGTTTTGTTCTCTATATTTTATGAAACGCAATCACAAATACGGCACATTGCTTAATAATGCTCTAATTTCAGGTTTTATCGCTCCGCGTCTATAATACTTGGCATTTCCAAAATTTTCCAGAGCTTTACCACACATTAGGTGAATGATTGTGCTAGATATGATTGACGAGGATGATGTCAAACGCAAACCAGAAATGCACAAATGAAGGGGTGTCTCTGAAAATGCAATACTTAGAAATACAATTAAAAAGGCCATCTTCAATCTTCTTTAAACTCCTAAAAATTAAAGCCAAGCAAGTTCTCTAACTTAATCTCTAAAAACGTGCTTTACTATTATTGTGAGGTTGGAGTTACAAAGCCACCAAAGTGCCCAAATTGACGTTGACGCGCAACCACTTAAAGGGGTGGTGCCATCAAATTTGTAGCTTGCGCGTTCTTTGTTGCAAACAATTTTTATTGCTCTAAGAAACATGATAGACGCTCCGAAATTTATGTATTCTTGCTAAATAATTTGATATTGCCTTATTTATAGAACGACTTTTGCTTTGAGTTTCCGGGTGCCGAGGTGGACAGTGGCATCACTGTGTAGGAAGCTTGAACACATGGGCCCACAAAATCTGTGACGCACGCGATGCTGCATCATCTGCTCTCTCACACACACGTGAGCAACCGTCCGGATGCCTTCAAAACTCACTAAAAATTTCTAATAGAGAATTTGCAGCATTCTCTAACAGAGAATTTTAGTGCGTACAAAATTCCGGTATACGCAGAGTTCTTTGCGGGATACCAAGTTACCGGACGACGATATCAACAACTTGTGACACTTCATGCAACTACAACTATCGGGCCGTTTCTTTGTTTTCGCTTAGGGACCGTGGCGTTAAAATGTTTTAAAAAGGCAATACATTTGAAACTACGTCATTGCTGAGAATTTATACCAGCAGAGAATTAGAATTTCTCCAACAATGATTATGTGCTTGCCTGGTTCATAATAGCGCCGCCAAGTGGCCCGACCTATCCAGCCTCATGTTTACGGCTACGGTAACCTGGTATGCTAAAGCAAAGAGGTGTGCGAACAAACTAAAATGCTCTAAAGTTGCCTTCGCAAGTTCATGTGACGATGCAGATCACTTTGCAAAATGTGAGGAAGTCTGGCTACTTCGGCAACACGCTGAGAAAAAGTGAGTGTAGGTTCACAGCTGTGTTCCCTTAGACACAATTCTCCCTTACAGACAGGATGGCCACTGCCGCATCTGGCGTTGGCTATTTCTGCTTTCCACTTAAACGATCACGCAACTTCGGAGCGCGTTCAAAAATCAAGGCCACGTGGGAAGAAAACAAACTACATAAAGAATAAAACTACAGTTTTTCTCCTTCACGACGAATGGCTCAGTGTGTCCGTGAATAGCACGGAATGTCTCGAAAGCGGCAATTCAAACCATCGATAGTGGCTATCAAAGCCCTATTGAGTGCGGTACGGAAAAGAGTTAAGCGGGCATATGAGGTGGCTACCAGCAGCGAGTAATGCTTCCGAGGTTAATAGTAATAAAATCTAGGGTTTAATGTCCCAAAACCACGCTACGATTATGAGGGACGCCGTGGTGGAGGGCTCCAGAAATTTCGACCACCTGGGGTCTTTAACATGCACCTAAATCTAAGTACACAGGTCTCAAGCATTTTCGCCTCCATCAAAAATGCGGCGACCACTGCCAGGATTCGATCCCGCGACCTTCGCGTCAGCAGTCAAGCACCATAACCACTAGACAACCATGGCGGGATGCTTGCAATGTTAGGGGAAAGCGAGTGGCGCCTCAGTAAAGGAGGGTAAGAGCAGGACAGAAAAGTAATGTAGGTCTTCTGTGTGCTTTTCCTTTGACAGAGCACGGCTGGACAGTTAGCTGCGAAAGAAATGCCCACCACCAGATTCCGGCTCTCCCTTCGTACTGTCTGTGTGCACTCATCGGATCACTGAAAAGCTATTGAACATCCATCTCTAACTGGGCCTCAGTATGCAGCACAAAAAGTTCAGCATTGGAAAGGAGAAGAAAACGAAAGACACTGGAGGACTGGTGTAAAGAGAATGATGGTCTCCAGACCACAGTGAAAGACAGCGTGGGCACCCATAGTTTAGTGTGCAAATATTGCAACACTGAGATGGTCACCGACCCAGCGAAGACGCCTTATGACCGAATTCGCCAGTATCTAGCATCATCCCGTCAAGTTCAAGATGTCGACCCTCGAAGACGAGAAGGCAAAAACATCTGAGGAGATGCTCTTTATTGTGTCCTGTAGGCCATGTGCGAAAGAAGCTGAAGCATATGGCATAATGCACAACCTTGTTCGTGCTCTAGCGTACATTAGAATCAGCATGCACACAGAGGAATAGAACTCTAGGGGACTACACACACAAATACTCTAAGGCCACAAAAAGTGACAGCTTCGCCGCAAGGGTGAAGCAATGAATGCGAATAGCAAGAAACTAATACTATACGAAGTGATGCTCGCCAATGGATACTCTCAGTTTGAACAGCGCTCCTGTTGCAAAGGCGGCCAAAGCAGCGAAGGAACTAGAGTGCTTCAAGTGTCGAGCTGTGACACTTGATAGTTCGCGCTCATCTTCTGTTTGTTCGGTTAGCGGCGTCCCTTGAGCGACCAGACAGCGGAAGGGCAAGCTTCTCCCTGCGCAAATATAAGGAAGCGAGCGAGCTCGCCGACGACTTTTAAATCCGCCCGTCGCGCTACTAGCGCCATCTCGCTGGTAATTAAGAAACGCTTATAAGCGCTAGCGTCTCTGAGCCCGTCCAGCGGTAAAGGGTGTGTATATAACGCTCGCCGTTAGCTACGTGGAGGATCTGCGTTTCATGGCGTAGTGGTTAGCGCCACTAGCTGCGGAGCAAGAGGTCCCTGGTTCGATTCCGCGTTTCGGAAGCATTTCTCTGAATTATTTTTCTTTAAGGCTTTTATTTATATATACATACTTATACATATACGGTGCATGACGGCGGTGACGGCGACGGCGACGGCAAAATTCAGCCGAGACTGTCCATATAATTGCTATCGCAATAAAAGCATCCCAACAAGATGAGTATAAGTGATATAACTGAAAGGAGCTTTTGACAAGGACATGGTGAAAATCCGCAATGATATGCGAGTGAGTGTCATCATCAACGAGTCCCAAAATATCGCTGGAGTGCCTTCCATCAACACACTCCAGTGCTACTACAGTAAAGAAAAAACATACAGAAGCAGGTTGTTTTGGTCAACGTTGACAGAGTGAATGCTTCGAACAGCTACACAATGGCCAGTGCAGCCAGCAAGGCTTTCGGACTGTAGGTAAGATGTGGAAGGACATGACTGTAGAAAGACTCAACGGACTACATGCACAAAGGGCAGAGAAATCTGCGAAGCGGAAGCAATGCACATGGTGATGTGAAAGATAAAGCATATGTACTTCGGGCGAGTGTTGACCATTGCAATCTTATTCACCATGGATGTCTGACGTTCAGTCCCTATAGGTGGATACAATTTAAGAAGCATGCAGCACTTCTTCCTCAAACGCAGATGCGCACAAGCCGGCACCAAGGAGTGGATACTCCAGACTGACGTCGTGAGGCGGACAGTCGGTGGCCCTGCCTTCGAAGAGCATCACTGAGTGCATGAGCGGGACGTTTTTTAATTGCGGAGGCGATCAGCTGCTGCGCTTCGTCATCTAGGCGGGGCATATACAGATTGCTTAAATTTTTCCTGAGTATAGTGATGAAGTCTTGGCAGTGGTAATTAAATACGCTAACAAGCTGTACCTAACCTACACCGAAATTTGTGCTTCTAAACTGCCTCTTGGGCCTGATGTAAAGAAGCCACTCTCTGAGGCCCCGAATAGATGACAAAGCTTCTACAATGCGCTTGTGGTTGTCATAGAAATGTGGAGCTGATTAACGGAACTTGTCTCAAAGCGCACATGACAGCAGCATGTGAAGCTATTCGAGTGATACTTTCCAAAAAAAGACGTTTATGTGAAGGCAATACTGATAAGACCACATCTCGGTCCACTTTTAGACTTTCAGTAAATGCTTGAAAGCAGAAAACTTCTGACACCCAGTTTGATCACCTTGTAAACATCAAGCTGCCGCAGATGGTCGTCGGCCTTTTCAACGATGACTGGTAAAAGCCGTTTTGTCTACGTAACCCAAGCGCAGCGCCATGTTAGTGAAAACATGTTGACCAGTTTGCAAAATACTCTTCACAGAAATGTTACGTCCTGCACTGTTAAACGGAATTCTCAAACAAAGGTGAAAAACGGATAACCTTATGGAAATTGCGAGCAGTCTTGAATCCATTGCAGAGACTCTTGTCTGCTGAGCCAGTCACATAGGCGTATCTACCGGGGGGGGGGCAAGGGGGGCGCTAGCCCCCCCCACAAAGAATAGTTGGGGGGGCGGAGCCCCCCCCCCCCCACTTTTGACAGTGGTTATTCTCGGCTGCAGACTGGGGAAACTAACAAGTCAGGCAAAGTTTTACTTGAACGCAGCAATAACGTAATTTTGTAATAAAATTTGTCCTACGATTCTGCTGTGACGACTGTCCTCCATGTGTCATGGCCACGCACTCTAGGCTCTCTGCGGTGCGGGCTGCCTATGCGATGCTTTCGCACCTTGCGCTCGAGCATTGCAGAGGAGGCTATCGCAAATATGGGCGGCGACCAGTAAACGTTTTATAGACCGATAAAACACTCTCCTTTTTCAAGAAATTCAGTTTCTTTCTTTGAAAACGAATAGCATTGCTACTGCTCCATATTCAAGACGCTGAGTTGATGAGTGTACAGAGTGTCCAGTATTTTAGTTCTGCCTAGCCAGGACAGCTAAAATAGATTCCCACTTCAGTCTCCGATTAGCCTGCTTCACTTGGCTTATCATATGGTAGCCTGCAGCAATCGTGGCGGCTTGTAACAAAGCAGTGGACTCGAGCACATTGAGAAGCCCAGCTTTCAAGTTTGCCCCGTTACTTGATCTACCTCACCAGGGAGATGATCAGCGTCCACGATTTTCTGGACTAAGAAGGATGCCTACCTGCAAAGGATTGTGTCTGTTCCTAATAACGTTTATTTCTCTCTCTACCTCTTTGTCAGCAACGATGAGTTCACAGAGAGTTGTACACGCGCAAAAGCAGCTCAATACCGTTATACTACAACTGAAAGTATCTATTATACACATATGAATGCATCTCTCCCGCTGCTATAAGCAGTCGCTGCCAATGTGATTGACGAGCAGCCTTCTTAAATTAGGTTCAAAAAGAGACACTGTCTGGCTATTCCGAACAAAAAATGAGTTGTTATTCAACACAGTACTGTGCTCCTCATTATGCACAGTTCATTTTAACGCCGCAAGTTTTTGCAGACTTGTGACGTCGCGTAACAAGGAGGCGATTTTATGGCACATTGAAAATTTTTGCCGAATAACCAAGAAGCAATGACAAACAATACGCCGTATCAGAGGCGTAGCCAGGGGGGGCACGCCGGAATGTGCCCCCCCCCCCAGAAATTTTTTTTTGCCATGGCACAAAGAGCACAAAATGACACATGACCACATCTGCCTGCCCGGCCCCCACTTCAGATCAGGCTAGTGCCCCCCCCCCCCCCCCCGAAAAAAAATTTCTGCCTACGCCCCTGCGCCGTATTGAAAATAGTTTCATTATTATTATTTTTACGCAGTCATGCGTGCGTGGTAGTTACGCGGTGGATCACTTACGCGTCATATGTTGCGTCGTTTTACGAGCAGGTACTGTGAGCATAGCCCAGAAAATTTCGACCAGTCATTAACAGCTGACGACCTATACGGAAGGAAACAATGCGGGGTAGTTTGTTATAATCGCCCACATTTTTTCAAGGAAAATTCGAGCTTACACAGTTTACGTAGACTAATTACTTGGAGGAGCCGGAGGGGAGGAGTAAAGGGCCACTTCACCGCGTTTCCGTCCACCCCCCGCCTTCAGACTTCTGCGAAGTACCTTGCTTTGTCAGCCACATGTTTTGTTTAATAGGTGAGAATTTAAGATACTACAGTCACAGCAGCTTCTTCATACTCATCATATCTACAACGCGAAACTAAGACTAAGAACTTTGCTGATGCAATGCTCAGATGATCAGGGTAAATTTGGGTCTACTTTTAAACTTCACGGTAATATTTCCAAAATGTTAATAAGCAATGCTGTGTTGTTGCGGTATAGAGCGGCCCAGCCTACACAATCTGTTTGTGCAGATTCTTCCTTCGTTTACAACAAACAGTTTTGAAAAGCAAGTCATCTGATCAGCTCTATGAATATAAAAAATCACCTCGGGCTCCATAGCGAAAGAGGCACATGACGTTCTTAATAACAGGACCATAACTATGCACACGATCATTTGGCTCCCGGCACCACCTAGGTCAAAATTTGGTCTCGCTCACCAACCTCAACGACATCGCCCACTCCCAAGAGCGCGTACCAACTCTCCGCGCGGGAGGAGAAGCCTTGTCACAGAGCAGGGTTCAAGAGTTCCGAGACACTTTATTCACATTTAATGAATTCACAAAGCATTATTATCTGGAAAGAAGTGTATTTCCTCCACCACACAGAAAGCTCACGAGA
The DNA here is from genome assembly GCF_013339695.2 of Rhipicephalus sanguineus. Taxonomy (NCBI): domain Eukaryota; kingdom Metazoa; phylum Arthropoda; class Arachnida; order Ixodida; family Ixodidae; genus Rhipicephalus; species Rhipicephalus sanguineus. The sequence goes on from NC_051176.1 coordinate 340,384,289, forward strand.
CCACAGGCGATGACCCTTAGGATGCTACAAACTAATTCTTATCCGAATCTCGCTTTCATGCACTGTCTATTCCCAAGTGACTTCAGGTCGCAATGCCCTGGCTGCGGGGGAACGTGCGATTTAGAGCACATGCTTTGGCGGTGCCCCTCATTACGTGGGGATAGGGACCTCACAGAGCAGAAATGGAGCTTGGCCCTCAAGAGCTCCGAATATCAGCATCAACTTTGGGCTGTCCAGAGAGCCTGCGATGCGGTGGTTAAGGCTAGGTCTAACTGTCCCCACGTGGGAGTGGCCCGTGGTGTCACCTTAAGTACTCAAATCAAATATATATATGTATTGTAGCGAAGCGTTGGAAGCCTGCAATGGGTCGCCTTCTCGAGCGCTTTCTAGTGGGTCGTCCCCTTCTGCTCTTCTCTGACAGCACGCTCCTCGCGCTCAGAGTCCGCGCTCTGTCTTGACTGTCGCCGTTGTGCTTCGTCGACTAGTGCCGTCAATAAACGCCTTTATAATTCGGTCCGTTCAATGCCCCTGGCGCTTCGATCCCGTACCGTGCCCTCTACCATGCCTCAAGACGCCGCCCAGCAAACGCTTCCCCATGTACCGGCACCATGCCCCGGTGCCCCCCGCATCCGCGACCCTCCTATATTCTCACCGGCGAGGATGGCACTGACGTGGAGGACTGGCTCGCGATATACGAGCGCGTGAGCGTACCCAACAAATGGGACGAGGCAGGAAAGCTGAGCAACCTGGTTTTCTACCTCGCGGGTGTGGCCAGCCTGTGGTAGAACAACCACGCAACCGATTTTCTCACGTGGTCTGATTTCAAGACAGCCATCATCAACGTGTTTGGCCGACCTGCCGTTCGTAAACTGCAAGCCGAACAGCGTTTACGTGAACGAGCTCAGCAGACCGGTGAGTCATTTACCAGCTACATCGAAGACGTCCTCGACTTGTGCAAGAAGGCCGACGTAACCATGTCTGAGTCTGACAAGATCCGCCACGTTATGAAAGGCATCGACGACGATGCCTTCACCCTGCTGCTCGCCAAGAACCCTCGTACCGTGACAGAGGGGATCACGCTCTGCCAAAGCTACGAGGAGCTGCGCCGGCAGCGGTTGCTGACCCGTCGACCTCCATCACGCGACGCCGACCTCGCTGGCTTGTCGGCCATTTCTGATCACTCGGGCTTGCTCGCCGAGATCAAGTCATTTGTGCGCGAGGAAATTGCCTGCCAGTTTTCTCTACTGGCCTTGCCTCAGTCGCAGCATGTTGAACAGTCGCCGACCACACTGCTGCCTCCCTTACGTCGCGCTATTCAACAGGAGATCGCGGAGGTCATGCCGGAATACCAGCAGCCACCTCCGGCGCTTGCGCCACTCAGTTCCGCGCAAGCTGTAGCCAGGCCACCCCCAGCGATCCCTCTGTCTGCCCCGCATCCTTACGCCGAAGTCGTCGCCAGACCACAGGCCTTCGAGGCGAGTGTGCCGGCTGCGTACGCCGACGTCATTCCTAGGCCACGACTGCAGCCCACTATGCAGTCCTATCACCCGCCGCCCCGTCCACCACGTCTTGGGCCATGGATGGGACCCACCCCGGCGAACCGATGGCGCACTTCCGACAACCGCCTCATCTGCTTTGCGTGTGGTTGCGCCGATCACGTCGCCCGCTATTGCAATCGCGTGCAGTCGCCTCCAGTCGCCTCAACCATGCCAAGCCAGTCAAGCCGCCCGTATTACGATTCACCGCAGCCTATGTCACCGCCGTCTCGCCCGCTGTTCACCGTCACCACGACGCCGCTCACTGTCCCCGATGCGGCCACGTCTGGTCCCACGCGACCAAAAAAACTAGTCGTCGCAGTCCACGAGGCAAGGGCCGCGACACGATCGAACTGCGAAAGCCCTCAGCGAAGCCTATCGAACGTGATAGACGTGTTTGTAGACGGTGTTCGTGCATCTGCCCTTATCGACACTGGAGCCGCTGTATCCGTTATGGACGCAAAGCTTAGCCGAATACGGGTGAGAAACAGCGCTAAAAACACGGGACAAGAAAGGACACGAGACCACAGCGCCGTGGTCTCGTGTCCTTTCTTGTCCCGTCTTTTTAGCGCTGTTTCTCACCCGTAATCATGAACCAAACAGCCCAAATGCGTACCCTTCTACAGTTCACTTAGCCGAATACTGCGCAAAGTGACGACGCCACTTTCCGGGCTCTCCCTCCGTACAGCCAGCGCCCAACGTATTCACCCTACAGCGGTGTGGATAGCCCGCGTCATGATTAAGGACGCTATGTACGCCGTCGAACTGATCATAATTCCTGCATGCTCTCACGACGTCATCCTCGGATGGGATTTTCTCTCCCGCCACGACGCCGTCATTCATTGCGCACAAGCCGAAATAGATCTGTCACCATTCTCTAATTTGACGCCGGAAGACAATCCATCGGCTGCGAGCAAGGTATTCGTCAAAGACGGCATCAAAGTGCCTGCAAACTCGACAACGGCGGTGTCCGTCTACTACGCCAGTCTATCCGACACCGTTGCACTCCTCTCGCCATATGACCGTATTTGCACGAGGTAAGGCTTGCTGGTGCCTTTCGCGACCGTTCAAGTCACTCAGGGCAGCACCTCTATTTTTGTAATCAACCCCTCCCCGTACAGTGTTACGTTGGTGCGAGGGGAATGTCTCGGCAGCGTGGAACCCCTCGAAGACGCACAAGTAATGGACGAACCCGATGACACGCACGGCCGCAGTTCCAGTACGCTCAGTGCTGTTTCGACGTCTGGTTCATCACCCGCTGACGTGTTTGGTTCCACCATAGCTGACAACCTTACGCAAGTCCAGCGTTCCCAGCTTCTGGAACTGTTGGAAGAATTTCGCTCTTCTTTCGATGTCGCTCAAACTTCTCTCGGCCGCACGTCGGCCGTTACGCACGGCATCGACACTGGTGCCCACCTGCCACTGCGGCAACGTACATATCGCGTATTTCCCACAGAACGCCGTGTAATCACCGAGCAAGTCGCCGACATGCTTCGACGCGATATTATTCGACCCTCCAACAGCCCCTGGGCGTCTCCTGTCGTTCTTGTTGCGAAGAAGGACGGTTCTGTGCGGTTCTGTGTGGACTACAGACGACTCAACAAGATCACTCGTAAGGACGTGTATTCACTGCCGCGAATATACGATGAGATTGACAGCCTGCAAGGCGCCGAATTCTTCTCATCTCTCGATTTGCGCTCAGGGTACTGTCAAGTACCTATGGCTGATGACGCTCGACCGGAGACCGCCTTTGTCACGCCCGACGGCCTGTACGAATTCGACGTCATGCCGTTTGGGCTGTGTTATGCGCCCGCCACCTTTGAGCGCATGATGGATACCGTTCTGCGCAACCTGAAATAGCACACGTGCTTGTGCTACCTCGACGACGTCGTCGTTTTTGCTCCTGACTTTTCCATCCATCTTGCGTCAAAAAGTCACGCGTTGACGCGCTGCAACGCGTACGTGTGTTCGGGACTTACGGCATGTTTCGACGCGTTTGAGCGACGCCGGTCTGCAACTGAATCTAAAGAAGTGCCGATTTCCAGCACGGCTTGCCAATCCTCGGCTACGTCGTGTCCAAGGACGGAATTCACCCCGATCCAGCCAAACTTCGCGCCGTGACCGAGTTCCCGAAACCTACGTCCGTAAAAGAATTGCGCAGTTTCGTAGGACTGTGTTCCTACTTTCGGCGCTTCATTCGAAATTTCGCGACTATCATATCGCCTCTGACGAAGCTCCTCGGAAGTATCGGGCCCCTCCATTCACGGTCGTCCGAGTGCGACGACGCTTTCGAAAAGCTCCGTCGTTTGTTGACGTCGCCTCCCATACTACGCCACTACGACCCTACGGCTCCTATAGAGAAACACACAGACGCTAGCGGTGTTGGCCTTGGCGCTGTCCTTGCGCAGCGCAAACCAGGGTTCCCTGAATATGTCGTGGCATATGCAAGTCGTACGCTTACTAAAGCCGAGACCAATTACACCGTCACCAAAAAGGAATGCCTGGCGATCATCTGGGCCCTTACGAAATTCCGACCTTATTTGTATGGTCGCCCATTTGATGCGATCACCGACCATCATGCACTATGCTGGTTGTCGTCATTGAAGGATCCCTCAGGTCGCCTCGCCCACTGGGCACTTCGCCTACAGGACTACGATATCCGCGTGCTGTACCGCAACGGACGCCAGCATGCTGACGCCGACGCACTCTCGCGCTCCCCCTTACCTTACGACAATACCCATAGCTCAGTGTCTCACAATGCCGTTTCTTCTATCGACATTCACACCATCGTTACTGAACAGCGCAAGGGTCACTGGATTGCCTCACTGATAGACTCGCTGACTGATCCATCGGCAACACCATCCACTCGCGCGTTGCGTCGTCAAGCCCACCATTTCGCCGTTCGCGACGACCTCCTCCACCGACGCAATTTCGGCGACGGCCGCCAGTGGCTACTTGTAATACCCCGTAGTCTGCGTTCTGACATATGCGAGTCGTTCCACTCTGATCCGCACACTCTGGGGTGTCGAAAACCTACCACCGCATTCGCCAACGGTACTTTTGGCGAGGGATGTACCGCTACGTGCAGAAGTTCGTTCGCTCCGGCGTCGATTGTCAGCGCCGCAAAACATCAACGCACCTGTCGCCGGCAGGTCTGCAACCTCTGCCTTGCCCTGACCAGCCGTTTGGGCGCGTTGGCATAGACTTGTATGGACCACTTCCTCTAACGTCGGCTGGTAACCGCTGGGCCATCGTCGCTGTTGACCACCTTACGCCATACGCCGAAACTGCCGCCCTCCCAGCGGCTACAGCGCGCGATGTTGCCTCCTTCCTGCTGCAACGATTCATGCTGCGCCACGGTCCACCCCAGGAGCTGCTGAGCGATCGAGGTCGTGTCTTGTCGGAAGTCGTCGAAGCCATTCTCAAAGTGTGCAACGTTGTTCACCGGAAAACTACTGCTTACCACCCGCAGACGAATGGCCTCACCGAACGCTTTAACCGCACGCTCGGCGACATGCTCTAGATGTACGTCGCCGCCGATCACACCAATTGAGATGCCATTCTGCCTTTCGTCACCTACGCCTATAATACCGCCCCTCAGAGCACTACTGGTTTCTCCCCCTTTTTTTTATTGTACGGCAGACACCCGTCGCACACAATCGACACAATCCTTCCATACAAGCCGGATCCGTCTGAGTGTGCGCCTATTTCTGCCACAGCCAGACTTGCTGAGGAGTGTCGGGAACTTGCCAAGACGTTTACTACGCATGACCAAGAGCGGCAAAAGAGCATTCGCGGTGACACCACCACTTCTGCGCCCACGTTCCTCCCTGGAGCACTCGTATGGCTCTCAGTCCCTACCACTGCAACTGGCCTCTCTTCCATACTGCTGCCCAAGTACGACGGCCCCTACCGTGTCGTCGAACGCACATCCCCGGTGAACTACCTGATCGAGCCCATTGAACCATCTTCGGACATGCGCCGTCGAGGGCGCGACATTGTCAACGTGGAGCGCCTGAAGCCCTACCATGACCCGCTCATAGTGACAAGCAGTTAGGTCGCCAGGCGGCTCCCTTTTCGTACCCGTGGTAATTGTAGCGAAGCTTTGAAAGTCTGTAATGGGTCGCCTTCTCGAGCGCTTTCTAGTGGGTCGTCCCCTTCGCCTCTTCTCTGACAGCACGCTACTCGCGCTCAGAGTCCGCGCTCTGTCTTAACTGTCGCCGCTGTGCTTCGTCGACTAGTGCCGTCAATAAACGCCTTGATAAGATATATATATATATATATATATATATATATATATATATATATATATATATATATACGGCGGACAGAGTGAGCGACGCCAGCCCCTCCACTCACGAACGAGTTGGTACGCCACTGGCCAGTCATTTTACTCTAATTTCTGGAAAGAGGTTCTGTAAAGCGGGTTTGGTGCCAAGTGATTTTTCTTAAGGGGCCCCTCAACCACCCAGAGGTCGAAACTTAGTTGCGGTGTTGCAGGTGCGCACGAGGCTTGTCTCTTCCTCACCGTGCGAGCAGAAAGATTCCCTGGCCAGGCAAACCTACCAGGAAATCTCCACAGAGGGTAACAGTTGGGAGCATTCGCAACCAGCCGAACAACACATGGGTGGCCCTGAAAAGGGTCATTTGATGGCAGGCAGCATTTACCAAGGTTCAGTAAGGTTGAAAGTCAGGCGAATTGATGACAGAGCATCTGAACATATGAAGCAGTGCACGGAAAAAAGACGAGAGGATTAATATGATTCAACATGACAACCGCTGCACTTGCCACTAATTTATTCCTAAAATATATATATATATATATATATATATATATATATATATATATATATATATATATATATATATCGGTGATCAGCTTTTTCCAAATGAAATGTGTCTTTGCCTATATGTTATCAAGGCTCTTTATCGTCCTTTTGACTTATGAATTTGTGTAAATGCATTTCATGTAACATTTTAAACTAAACCCCTCCCCTCCCCCCCCCCCAAAAAAAAAGATGCATTTCGGATATGGCTTCCACGAAAAACCCGATTTCTCCCAAATTATCAGCTTGAAAAATAGCACCCGATATTTACCCCCCTAATTTGGAAAAATATGAAACACGAAAACTAACAACCCTAGTCATGCAATTTGTGTTAGAATGCTTTGGTTTCTTGTTCGACGCAAATTGCACAAACCGCACCTCTCACCACCAGTATGCATAGACTAGACTCTGGCTAAGAATGTGTAGAAGGTTCTAACCAAGCGGATCATTGCACATCATAGCAAATATAAGGCCATCATCATCACCATGACCAAAAAGCAATGAACCACCGATCAAGACAACAAGAGTGTGTGTGTGTTTGTGTGTGTGTGTGTGCGCGTACCTTTCGTCACACTTACCACTGATCACGATAAGAAACGAGTTCATACATTTATTCAAATTTTTGTGTTGTGTGCTAGGCAGCTTCGCTGGTAATATGCCTTCACAAAATGGAATGGCTCAAAATTTTTATCACAATTTTACGCACCAATTCAGTCATACACACAACACATGTTGCAAACAGTGGTAGTTTAGCAAAATAGCGATTACATGGCATCAAACGTGCAAGGCCCTATCTATAAAAAAGAAACATTCTGCTTATGAAGCACCTGTTGCTGCACTTCGTGTTCGTGCACTCAGCATGTGTACACACCGCGCACATGTGCCATGGCTTGACACAGATTTCCCTTGGTTACAGCGAAGGCAGAGCCGCCTCTCAGCAATAACTCAATTTGCCTTATAAAAAGCATATAAGGTAGAGATGCCTAATAATATAGACTGTATGAATTACGGTGCACGTAAACAACAGCACACTATGTACAGCAATTCGAATGGCTCCTTTGCACAGTATGAAGGCATGTCCACCAGGCTGCACAACAAACCGCTTTTTGCAACATTGAAACACATTTTAAAAATGCAAATTCTAAAAAATATGCTGGATTCTATCACTATAACTTACGGTCCTTCCATTTCCATGAGGATATGATAGCACGTTCTAGCCGGTTGTCTGTCTTTTTAATTAACGTAGCAATATGAACAAAAAGCTTTCTATGGCCAACTTGTAAGCATATTGATAAATACCCAATGGCTTTCAATTCATCAATAAACGACTTTTACAGGGCTCTAAAATTGCAAGGCCTCCAAACAAATAATGTGACCATTGGTGTTGACTCCTTCGTTTGAGACAAGGTTTGAGATTGGGCTAGTTGGTAGTCCATCTTCAACAAACAGCACAGGAGCGAGCAGTGGAAAAAGAAGGGAACAAATACAAGCGTTCCCGTCTTTGTCCATTGTCCACGTCTGTGCTGTTTGTTGACAATGAACTTCGTTTGAGGTTCCTAGTGTCACTGATATGAGTTGTATCACAGTTCATGAACAGCATTTTCCAGATTACCCCTGGTAACTTGATTGCTCCAAAAGGTCTTTAACATGTATGACCTGTCATTTAACTAGTTTGCTGGCATGTGGGTGAGCCTCACACCATCAGTGGAAAGAAATCTTGAAAGTGAATCCCTTATTCCCTGCACTACGGGATGCCCACATGCTTTTGCTGCTCGCTTTTGTCCTCCCAAAGAATCAGAGCGCTCCTTAGAAAAGTAGTTACCAGGAGGTTACCTGCGAAAATTCATGCATGAACTATGACACATCCTACAGTAGTGGGAACAAAAAGTTCAAGCGGAGAAAAAAACAGCACAAAAAGTGCATTGACAAAGACAAGACATGCTCAAACACTTTGGTGGATCATTATTTGTCTACCAACCAAGTGAGCGAAACGCTAGGGGGCGCGGAGCAGGCAAGATGTCTTGACTTCACGCTCTGTAGTGCTGAATCTTTTTTTTGGCGGATATTTCATCATAATGTCCGGAAAGTTGCTTAGTAGAATCGGGAAGTTTTCTGGAGTCTAACGATAGTGAATCCGAAGACCTCGACGACGACATCGTTAAATTGACACCACAACCGCCCCGACCACAGCTGATGGCCTGCCAACCATAACGCCTGTTCAGTGACAGCCGGGCAGGTGGAGAGACGCTACAGCTTGGTGCGTCTCCAGCTGGGCCAAGGCATGGACGACAACGTGGATGGAGACGCGGTGACTGAAACAACCGACGCCCGTGCAGAAAACGGCGCTAACACACCGATGGATCTTACGAACGCCAACGACCACGCCTTGGTGAGTGATAAATCATCCGATCCTCACGACGCTGATGGAGCGGACTGGCAGCTCAGCCAAACGCTTCACCAACGCCAGAAACCAGCCCAGGAACGCCACAACCTTGCCGCGCTTCAAGCCCAGCAAAAGCAAATGGTTAACAGTTAAAAGATGGGACCGCGAGGACAGAAACTCCCTTGTCCACTGCATAAAGATGATTATAAAATTGTCATATGACCGCAGTAAGGCCTGCCGTTGAAAGGGATTACTGCTCCTGCACTCGCTAGAGCAATCATCGAAGCCTGCGACAACCAGTTCACGGATGAGACGTTCATACTGCGTATCAACCGAGGCTCCAATATTGCCATATTATCCACTAAGTACTCCGAAGTGGTTGAACTCGTTCGGAAGCTCCAACAACTTGCCATCAATGGCAAACCACACCCGGTGCGTGCCTATGTGGCTACGGGAGAAGAGGCACTCCGTGGAGTGGTGCATGGCATTCAACCCAACACGTCTATGTACATTAAGGGGGTAACAGCGCGAACACACACCCACAACAGAGACGACACGGACACAAAAGCGCTCACTGGCAACTGGTTTTAATGGCAGAATGATACACCTTATATACGCCAAAGTTAAGCATGAAAAAGAAAAAGAAAGAGAAATAGAGGGATGAATAACAAAGATTAACAACCCGCAGCGCCAACAACGCATAACAGCCAACCAAAGAAAACCGCAGGAAAACGTGACCTAAGACCCGACAGCCGCATCTAGAAGATAAAACTCACAGTCAAGGAGGGCAAGAGATGGGGCGCTAACACACTTGTTATGAAGTTTCTTAATATGATAGGCTTCTAAACTGACACGTGCAGTCTTGTCTTCGCTCGTACCAAGAATCATGGTCCCTTCAAACCGGGCCACACATCCTGTGCATTTAATGACATGCGCAACTAAATGTGCGTACTTATCATCTAGCTTTTTTAATTTTTGTGCGCGTTCTCCCAAACGGTCGTTGACACAGCGCCCAGTTTCGCCAACGTAGAACATCCCACATGACATGGGAATGCAATAGACCACTCCAGTGGAACACTTGACGAACGGTGTTTGGTGGTTCTTCTGGCAACCACGTTTGCTGGTGTTGCAAATACGTGGGCACAGCTTTCCCAGCTTATTGGGGGCAGAGAAACAAATTGGGACCCCGTGCCTACTTGCCACCTTCTTTAGATGGTGGGAAAGCTTGTGAACATACGGTACAACCTCAGGCCTAAGGGCCTTCCGGTGGTCCTCAGCCGTTGTACGTCCCGTTCCACGTTTCAACTTTTGAAGGAGGGTCTCAGAAACAGCAGTCAAGACCGAGTTGGGGAACCCTGCAGCCGAAGACGGCTTACCTGATTGTCGAAACTAGGCATCATTTGATGCGGGCACGATTTTTTGAGAGCCGATTCCAGACACATCATCGCTGTAGCTCTCTTAATCGTCTTAGAATGTGCCGAATCAAAGGGCAGCAATCCCTTCTTAGCCCTCGGGTAGTAGCCCCAGCAAGCGTGTCCATCGCAGAACGTTATTTTAAGGTCTAAAAACTGTAAAACCGAATGTTCGGGGAGTTCATGGGTAAAACGCAACCCAAGTCCTTGTGCACTAAAAACTGATAAAACTTCACCTACTGTACAGGGGTAGGTGAAGGCTGGCTGTTTCCTTAAAACCACTAAAAAATCGTCAACATACCTAAAAATTCTTAAAACCGGCCCCCCATTAAAAACCTGTTCTAGAGTCTTATCAACCTTAGCAAGAAAAATATCACACAAGATAGGGGCTACGCAAGAGCCTATGCAAACGCCATCGCGCTGCAAGAACGGCTGTTCGTCAAACATTATAAAAGTAGAGTTTAAATAAAACTGCAATAAAGTCAAGAAATTATCAACGGACAAGCCGACTGAGTTCTGGAAGGACACGTCACCGTTATCCTCTATGCATTCTTTCACTGAAACCATCAGTTGCTTCTGCGGAACAGAGTAAAACAAATCCTGCACGTCTACTGAAAAACCATAAGAAACATCGTCATTACCCTCTAAAAACTTTGCGACATCAGCAGATTTTTTTACAAGAAACGGGTCGTCGACCACGAGCATTTTGAGTTTTTTTAACAAGAACTGGCTAACATTCCTCTGCCACGATCCCACTTCACTAACTATGGTCCTAAACGGAAATTCAGGCTTGTGGGTCTTGACAGTAAAAAACGCCTTCAAGCTATTATCTCTACTGTTAGTTATGTCCCTCGCAAGCGTACTTAAATCTAGCCGCTCACAAAACTCGACGAACTTGGTTTTCACTCGCACTTCACTTTTCTTCACTGGGATGAAATTCTTGTTTATCGGAGCCTTCGCTTTTTCGTTGTAGGTTCCCTTCGGTAGAACGGCGAACCCGCCTTCTTTATCGGCTTGGACAAGCATCAGGTTGTTGGTCTTGAAAAATGTCACCACGTCTTTTAACAAACTATTACGTTGCCGGTCCGCATTTTTCGGAGCATACTTCCGCAGGCACTCGACACCTTCAAGAAGACAGCGGTCCCGATTTTCATCTGTAACTTTATCGGCCACTTTCCGGTTCAACGCGATTAGGTCATGCACAGGAACACCAGGCTGAACACCAAATTTAGGGCCTTTCTGCAGTAGACTCATAAACTTCTCGGGCACGTGTACATCACCCGAGACGTCAACACTGTTTCTTCCTCGCGGCATTTTCCTGCCTCCTGTACACAGGAGCAATTGATTCAGGATACACCTCCACCTGCACTCCGTGAGCTGTGCCGTTAGGCGTTTCAAAGATGCGAGCTTCTTCATCGCGAGCCATTCAGGATCAGCTTTTAAACACACAAGACGCAACCAATCCTGAAACAGTCGGACTTGTCGCCATAGTTCTGATCGAAGAATTTTGCAAAGTCTTTTCACATGCCCCCACGATGGTTTAACCGGGCCGAAGAGGTCACTTACTTCATTGGGGACGAGACCTTTTCGGATGCAAAATGCAAAACGTCTTGCCTGGCATGTTGCGTGGACGATGTGGCTGAGTAGAAGGTCGGTGAAGCAAGGAGAAGATGAAACACAGAAAGATATTAACGTATTAACGAGTATTAACGTCTATGTACACTCTAAAGACTCATCTTCGCATACGCACGCAAGGCGTCGAACTTGTGCAAGCCACAATGATAGACAACACAATGAGCGCAGCCCTCACTTTCTATGGGGACAAGCTTCCTCGAACTGTCTATTTTTACGGAGGAGAACTGATCTGCCACTCATTTCGAGCTACCTTGCAAGTTTGCAAGGTCTGCAGGGAAAATGGACACCGTGCGGACGTTTGCCCGCAACCTGACCAACCCATCTGTAGACTGTGGCACGCGCAATCCCACCATCGCACATCCTTCCCAACTGAGTTGTGCCTCTTGCGGGGAAGCTCATCTTACCGAGGATCCTGCGTGCTCTAAGAGACTTAAGCCAGTGCAACTGCGCAACCGAACCAGGGAAAGAAGTGAGAGAAAACTACCTTCTCAAGCTTCCGAAGCTCCGCCGCGATGGTTTTTCTCTGAAGAAGAAGAAGAAGCTCTCAAACTCGGAGGACAGCCCGCTCGGACTCCATCTAATTCTCGCTCTCGCTCAAAACAACGACCCCAGGCAACCAAGACAACGAACCAGGAAGCCCAGCAACCTAGCCAGGCAACTCCACTCAAGAAGCACAACAAGCAGCAACAGCAGGAGATGAAGACTCCAAATCTAGAGGTAAGGTGGGCAGACGTCGCGTCTTCCACGGCCGCTCCACTTACACACAGCCAGGCGTATCAGCAGTTTGTAACCGAAAACAAACAACTCAGAGCGCAACAGCTACGCCCAGAAAATAGAACTGTTAGAGAAGAAAATAGAGAGAGAGAGGTTTATTGACAAAGGCAGAGAGGTCGGCCTGAGCGATAGTATGCTCTAGCCTGCTACTCTGCACAGGGGGAGGGCAAAGGGGAGGAAAAAGTGTGATGAATGACAATGGTGAGTTAGAGTGGTGGGTATATACAGTCCCGTCAATTTGGCGCAGTGCTATAGCCGCGCATCCAGTCCAGTGGCCTGCAGGAAAGCTGTGACCGCTCGTACGACCACAGTTGTACTGTTGGCGTCAGGCCAAGGGCCCAAGACAACCTCATCAGTTAATGGCCTATTATAAAATCGTTCAGTCGCGGAAATCAATTTCTGTCGGTCAAGTGCATATGCTGGGCAGGTAGAAAATATGTGTTCAAATGTTTCTGGCACTTGACAGTGATCACAATTGGGACCGGTGTCACTACAGCCAATGAGGTGTGTATAACGCCTTGTAAAGGCCACCCCAAGACGAATCCGGTGAATCATACTTGCGATGTGTCGCTTTAATTTACAAGGCTTGCGGAACTTCATTTCCGGGTGCCATTTGTGCAATCGCCGGTGTCGTTCCAGTTTGGACCAGTGCTGAAGTGTGAAGCTGCGCATTACGCACCGAAGCAGCGCGTTCGTGTCTGGTCGTGAAAACGCAATGCGCACTTCAGGGGCACTGTTTAAGGCTCTTTTAGCTTCAGTGTCTGCCTCCTCGTTTCCTATCACGCCACAGTGCGCAGGAATCCACTGGAAAGTGATGAGGTGGATATTTATTGTGTAGTGAAGAGGAATGTCCAGCGTTGCTGCCACATCGCCAGCCCTGCGCGAGGCACGAGCTGGAGCTGCCTAGCCCGTGTTTTTGCTGCAACGCTGCCCGCGCCCGTCCAGTTCCTGCTGCTACTATTACGACGAGCACCGCTTGTAGCCCAGTGTTTTCATTATATTTTGGTGGAGGCTGCTGCGGTTTTCTCCGGCCCTGGAATTGCGTAGCCGAAAGCTCCCGTCCGTCATGCCTGACGACGCCGTCTCGACACCCCCACCGGCTTCCCCGCCCATGTGTCCCGGTGCCCAGCGTCTGCGAGAGCCCGAGATCTTCAGCGGCACCGATGAAAAAGACGTTGAGGATTGGCTTGAATCCTATGAACGCGCGAGTGCTAGCAACAAATGGGACGATCCCATGAAGCTCGGCATCGTGATGTTTTACTTAACGGATGTCGCCAAGCTATGGTACAAAAACCACAAGGCCGACATTCCCACTTGGACGACCTTTAAAACCAGCATCGCAGCTTTTTTCGGACGCCCTGGTGTGCGCAAACTTCGAGCAGAACAACGACTCCGCAGCCGGTCCCAGCAAACTGGCGAAACATTCACCAGCTACATCGGGGACATCCTCGACCTCTGCCGGCGTGTCAACCCAACCATGGCGGAAGCGGACAAGGTACGCCACATCATGAAGGGCATTTCCGATGATGCCTTCCAAATGCTGCTTTCGAAGAACCCTGCCACTGTCTCTGAACTTATCGAGCTTTGCCAGAGTTTCGACGAGCTCCGCAGACAGCGTCTTCTCACGCGGCGCCAGCACGTTTCGGACGAAATCATTTCGAGCGTCGCTACCGCTCCTGACCTTGAGTCACTGCTGTCCCAAATCAAGGATTTCGTACGTGCTGAGGTTGCTCGTCAGCTTTCTCTGCTATCACCAGCCGGACAACCACCGTCGCCTTTGCCAGCAAACAATCGCCAGGTAATCAAAGAGCAAGTTTGCGCGGCCCTGCCTTCTGCCCACGACACTCCGCCATTGCCGACCCCTGTTGTCTGTGCCGAGGTGAATGCGCCTCTCAGCTATGCTGAAGTTGCCGCACGGCTACCGCCTCAGACGTTTGCGTCATTACCCTCAACCGTTCCAGTGCGACCAACTCCCCGCTTCGATCAGGCAAGGTACCCACAGAGTAGTGGCCAATGGCGCACTCTCGACAACCGACCGATCTGTTTTGCGTGTGGCCTGCCTGGCCACGTCGCGCGATATTGCCGTCGGCGCGTACTTCCCTACCACCAGAGCTTCGATTCTGACCCGTATGGGTCACCGCGCACACCGTTCTCAGCATCTCGGAACCCCGGCCAGATGTCTTCTTACACCGACCACCGCCCTCCTGTTAACCGCCGCTCGCCATCGCCTCGACGCCGCTCGCTATCGCGCATGCGTCGTCGTTCATCCACGCCGGAGCAGGAAAACTAATTGCCGCAGTTCCAGAGGCAGGAACTGCGTCACTCCGCGAACACGACCAAGACCTTTCCCTTCACCGACGAATTTTATTGATGTATCTGTGGACGGCGTCGCTGCACTCGCCCTTGTCGACACTGGTGCCGCAGTTTCAGTGATGAGTGCCAAACTCTGCCGCTTGCTACAAAACGTTACGACGCCGCTATCGAACACATCTCTTCGTACCGCCAGCGCAGATCGCATCACGCCGGCCGCTGCATGTACTGCTTGCGTTGTGATTAATGGCCTGCTCTATGTCGTCGAATTGTTAGTGCTGCATTCATGCTCCCACGACCTCATTTTGGGCTGGGACTTTCTCTCCGCTAATAGGCCGTCATCGACCTGCTCTCGCGCTGAGGTGGCATTTGAAGTGCTTTGCGACGCCCGTTATTTGACGCTCCTGAAACCGAGGACAAACTGTTATTGCGGAAGACGTTTCAATACCGCCGCACTATTTTCCCCTTGCCACGGTGTCCTGCAACAGCATCGCCGAGTCGAGCGCCCTTTTTACGCCATCTGCCATTTTCGCCCGTCGCAAATGCTCCCCGCTGCCTTTTGCCCTTTTGGAAATTCGTGACGGCGTCAGCAGACTGCTCGTCTCGAACCTGCTGTCATGTCCTTTAACACTGCTTCGTGGCGAGTGCGTCGGACGTGTCTACAATGTCGATTCCTCTACCATCATTGACCTGCCAACTGGTTCTACCACCGAACACGAAGTCGCCGGAGTGTCCTGTGACTCCTCGCAGCAGACTACTACGCCTGACGTACTGAGCAGCTCCATCGCCGACACGCTAACCGTTTCTCAACGCGCCCAACTTCTACGCCTCCTCGACAAGTTCCGCTCTTCCTTCGATTGCCAGCATGCTTCCCTCGGCCCGCACGTCAGCTGTAAGTCACCGCATCGAGACGGGTACCAATGCGCCACTGCGACCAAAGACCCTATCGTGTGTCCGCGACAGAGCGCCAGGTTATTGACGACCAAGTAGCTGACATGCTGAAGCGCGGCGTCATCCAGCCTTCGAATAGCCCCTGGGCATCTCCAGTTGTTCTCGCTAGGAAGAAGGATGGGTCAATTCGCTTCTGCGTTGATTACCGTCGTCTTAACAAGATAACTCGAAAAGACGTTTACCCCTTACCGAGAATTGACGACGCCCTTGACTGCCTCCAAGGCGCGGAGTTCTTCTCTTCTATAGACTTACGGAGCGGCTATCGGCAAGTCCCCATGGCACCTGACGACCAACCTAAAACGGCTTTCGTCACACCTGATGGCCTTTACGAATTCCGTGTCATGCCTTTTTGTCTTTGCAACGCGCCCGCAACATTCGAGCGGATGATGGACAATCTTTTGCGTGGTCTTAAGTGGAAAACGTGCCTCTGCTACTTAGATGACGTAGTTATATTTTCACCAGATTTTCCCACACATCTCAGCAGGCTAGAGGAAGTACTGCAGTGCCTAACTGACGCCGGCCTTCAGCTCAGCCTGAAGAAATGCCGCTTTGGCGCAAGTCAGCTCACCATCCTCGCCATGTTGTGTCCAAAGACGCATTCTTCCCGACACCGCCAAGCTTCGGGCAGTCGCTGACTTTCCTCGACCTGCGTCTTTAAAAGAACTTCGCAGCTTCCTTGGCCTCTGTTCGTACTTTCGCCGCTTCATTCGTAATTTTGCGACCATCACCGCTCCCTTGAGTCAACTCCTACGAAGCGATTCGAAAACTTACGTTTGGTCGGCGCCTGTGACGACGCCTTCCAAGAGTAGCGCTGTCTGCTCATTTCACCGCCAATGCTGCGTCACTTCGACCCTTCCGCTCCGACTGAGGTACACACCGACGCCAGCGGTGTTGGACTCGGCGCCGTTCTCGCGCAGCGCAAATCGGGGTTCCATGAGTACGTCGTCGCATACCCAAGCCGTACCCTCACTAAAGCCGAGAAGAATTATTCTGTTACGGAGAAGGAATGTCTGGCCATAATTTGGGCTCTTGGCAAATTAAACCCTATCTTTATGGCCGCCCCTTCGACGTAGTGACAGATCACCATGCACTTTGCTGGCTATCTACGTTGAAGGACCCCTCCGGCCGTTTAGCTCGCTGGGCTTTGCGGTTACAAGATTTCGACATGCGTGTCGTCTACAGGTCTGGCCGCCGCCCAGTGTTTTCATTATAATTGAAGCAATCTGAAGAAGCTCTGCAATTTCTACAGCTAAATTATGACATGGGCCTTGTCTCATGACGCAAATAATGGTTTTGCAAAGCGGGTTTGGCATCGCAGAATATCGCCCATGCATGAGGTTGCTCTCCAGAAATGAACCTTATTGCCTCCCGGATAGCAACAAGCTCTGCGGCAGTTGATGTGGTCTTGTGGCCTACTTGGAACCGTCGAGCGATTATCTTTTGTGGGATGACAAAGGCTGCAGTGGAGGTATGTAGCGTGGTAGAACCATTGGTGTACACGTGCAGATAATCGCCGTACGTTGTATATATGTGATGTAGGGTCAGTTGTTTCAGGCCAATTGATGAAACGAGGGACTTCTTCGTAATCCCAGAATCGTGGGGCTAACAGGCGGTTTAGGCAGGATCCACGGAGGCGCTCTAGGAACACTCGGGGGAGAAAATCCTGATGGTAGAATATTCTCATGCCGTGATATCGCTCTTGAAAAACTGCAGCCTGGATGGGTGGCGGGGAGTGCAGATAGCGGGTGCTGCCTGTGTCGGGTCAACAGTCGAAGATGCACTCGAAGCGGCTCGGAGAGCATGTATACAGTGATTGGACAAGCCCGAGTTCCGTTCGTCGACGTGCAGCGTGGTAGGCCCAAGCATGTTCGCAATCCTTGAGCTTGAATGCTCTCTAGCACATTCACACCGCTCGGTCTCATATTTGAGATCACCGACATTCTGTATCGTATGTATCCTACGAAAAGAGCATTGTATAATTGCAGAAGTAACGCTTCTGATGGGCCCCATCTTGCTCCTTCCACAGTCCGAAGAACTGGAACAAAGCTCTTCCATTTTGATTTCAGTGCCGCGACGTGTCTCGACCATGATAGATCTCTGTCTATGATTATCCCAAGATATTTGTGGTGCGTTACAACAGGTATCGCTGTTCCATTAATAATTATCGGATATCTTGACATTTGTTTGCGCGTGAATGCAAGCACTGCACATTTTTCAATTGAAAGAGTGAGACCCTGACGCCGTAGATATTTGGCTGTGATCGACACTGCACGTTGTAGTCGAGCCCGCAATTGCGGGCGAGTAGCTCCGGACGCCCATATGCATGTCATCCGCATATGCGCTGAGCTTTACGTGCTGGGAAGTTCTGCTGCTAGTCCAATGATCGTAATGTTGAATATAATCAGGCTGAGAACTCCCCCGTGGGGAACACCGCGGTGAATATCACATCGATCGGTGCCTCCGTCACTTGTCGTCATATAAATGGTGCGGCCACTGAGGTAGCTAACGATCCAGGCATACAGTCGTCCGCCGATATCTACATCTTCGAGAGCCTCAAGGATCGCGTAATACAGCACATTATCGTAGGCGCCCTTAAGGTCTAGGAAGACGGCTGCCACTAGTCTGCGTCGGCTTCTTTCCTCTTCAACGTTGGAGATCAGGTCGATCACACCGTCAATGGCAGATCGGCCTCTTCTAAAACCGTTCATAAATGCTGGAAAGCAATTATTGCTCTCTAGAAGTCACTCTAATCTTTACAGTACCATCCTTTTCATTACTTTCCCGACGCAGCTGGCTAAGGCGATCGGCCTGTAGGAGGAAAGGACCTGAGGACACTTCCCTAGTTTGAGCAACGCAATAATGCGACTGCATTTCCAATTAGCTGGGACTTTCCCCGATTCTCACGAGGTATTATAATGAGATAACAGGATATGTCGTGCTTCTGTACCAAGATGGCGGAGTGCAGCGTACATGATTCCGTCTTGTCCTGGTGCCGATGAGCGTCCGGAAGCGGAAATTGCGGCGTCAAGCTCGTGCATCGTAAAAGATACATCGAGGCGCTCATCAGGCGACGGGGGCGCGATGGTGGTAGTAGACTCATCACAGCGTCAGTTGTGGCCGCTATAGGCTGCAGTAGTCACTAGCTACCTCAATTTCTTTCCGACCTTGATGTAGAGCCACGGCTCGGAATGGATGACTTTGTTGCGGAGTTGCCTGCAGACTTCGTACTACCCGCCTGATCTTAGATAGGGGTTGCCTTGGGTCCAGAGATCCACAGAATTTCCTCCAACGCTGCCTGTCAATCTTGTCGAGATGACGAAGAACGTGTCGTTGAGCTCGGCGACAGGCGGAAAGGTCTAACGGTGATTTCGTTCTCCTGTGTCGTCGTTATGCGCGGTGACGGATTGCACGAAGGCCCTCGCATTGGGAGTCGGTTGCTGATCTCTGCATTGGTAGGCCAACATGTCTGGTTGTGTCACGCAGGGAAGAAGCAATGACGTCTTCTACTTCAGATGGTACAGTCGTGTGCTGACAGCCCGTCTCGACAGACGCCTCGAACAATGTCCAGTCAGTTTGATGAATGCAGCGTGAAGCTGAGCGGCGAAACCACTTAAACTGAACGTCGCTTGGAAGGTGATCACTACCACGAGTTTCCAAATCCGTGCACCAACATGCAATAGACAGAAGGCTCTTGGACACAAATGTGAGGTCGAAGCAAGTGCTGTAAGAAGCACCACGAATAAATGTAGGTGACCCGTCGTTGAGCACACTTAGTCCATAATTGCACATAATGTTGGCCAAATGTCTGCCACGACAATTCATTGCAGTACTGCCCCAGAGGGGAGGATGTGCATTGAAGTCACCAATAACAATGTGTGGGCTTTGTGCGGCTTGCAGCACGGTTCTCAGGTGGGAGCAGTCGATCTTCGCTTGCGGGTGGACGTATCCTCCAATTACTGAGAATGTCCGCCTTTTATGTGTTATAGTCACGCTCACGTAATCGTTGTTAGTATGCGACACGATGTCGTGTCTTAAGCACATCAGATTGCGGCGTATACAAACTAGTACTTTGCTTGGGCGTTGGTCGCTGGGAGACCAAATCTGTATATACCCAGAGATGCGAAAACTCGAATCCATATTTGGCTCGCAGATAACAATAACTGGAAATTGGTACTTAAAATCCCATTGTCTGAAATCCGACAGACGGCCACGTAGACCTCGAGCATTCCTTTGCATAACCAGCGACTGCTGCTGCTAAGGCTGCTGTACAGCTACTTGAGGTTTTGGAGCCACTTCTAGTGGTTCTTCAATAAGCGAATATGGCATTGATGTTTGGCATTGAGGCATTGAGAACACAGGCAGGCGGAAAACACACAGCCACAATCAACGAAATCTGCACAAGCACAAGTGTGACAACTGACACCTACTCTGCGGTGTAGCAAGAGCAAAGAGCCGGCAGCTACTCGCCACCTCTCTCATGAACAAGCTGTACAGCCAATTATTACACACCAGCAGATGCAGGGACTTCAACAGACACTGCTAGAACAATTACAAGTAAGCCTACAACAGCAAACAAGCCAACAATTTCATCTGCTTTATCAAGAATTTCAAGAGCTTAAACGCCATGTAGATAAAACCCTTCAGAGCGCCCTAAAGAGGAGACGGAAGCCCAGTACCGACTCCAAGTGCCCAGGAGCGAAGGTAGTTGTAACATCAGATACAGAAGGAACTGCCTGCAGCAGCAGTTTCCCTAATCATGGCTAAGAACTTTCGGTCGCAGGAGAATCTCACATTGTGGTCTTGGAACTACCGTTCTCTTAAAAACAAACACGCCTCTCTAACACAATACGTCCATGCAGCATTGATTCAACCTGATGTAATCTGTTTACAGGAAGCTGGTAAGGGCTGGAAACCGCTCAGAGGCTATCGCCTACTATTAGACAGCGCAGATCCCAGAGTGGCATTGCTGGTGAAGGAGGACTTGGCAGTGACATACGATAGCCACTCCTCCTCAGAAGTTACCTCACAAACGCTCACTATATGGCCAGCAAAGAAGGGGCGTCCCAAAGTAGTAATCTGCAACGTATACAGCCCACCTCAGGCGCGTTCGGTGGACTTTGACAGACTGCTATATGCACTCAATACCAACATGACCAGCAATGATCGCTTATTTTTTCTGGGCGACTTCAACGCGTGGAGCGCTACCTGGGGCTATAGAGTACCGGAGGGGATACAGCGGAGGGGATACAGTGTTGTAAGTCAGCGCTCTGTGTGCGTCGCCTTTGTTGTCCTCGTTTTCTCTTGCGCTGTATCTAACCAACACGCCCAAGCTTCGATACTAAGTCGCTATAGAGTAGATCGTCCGAAAGGAACAAAGCTGTTGGAAGTAACCCAACACTACAATCTAGAGCTACTTACGCCTCCGGGTGTGCCAACCAGACTAGGCAATATCGTCACAGGAAACACCATCCCAGACCTTGCCTTTATAAACAACATGCGACAGGTGCAATGAAATAACCTCGGGGAAACCCTCGGAAGTGACCATTATATAACACAGATACAATGCAACTCCACCCGCCTTAGACGGCCGCTGGGGAAAACGAAGTTAACAGACTGGAAGAAATACCGCAAGGCGCATGAGAACAGACTTCACAAACCAGCCATAGCGCAAGAGTGGGGAGAATACATAACTGAAATCCATGCTAAATTTACAAAGACGTACCAAGCCACAGTGGACAGACCGGCAGTAGACAACCACCTAGCACACCTGTGAGAGGCCCGACGGGCCCTTGTTAAACGGTGGGAACGCCAAAGGCTTAAGCGCAAATTGAAGCAGCGAATCGCCCAGCTAACTGATGAAGCCAGTACCTACGCCGCAGCGCTCACACAAAACAATTGGCGAAATTTCTGCGACTCATTAAAAGGCGCCTTAGGAACAAAAAAAAACGTGGGCCATCTTGCGTGCAATGATAGATCCTGCTAGCACGAGAACCGAAACGACAAATACATTAACAAAACTAGCCGCTGGATATAACGGGAGCTCCGACCAACTTCTCGAGCAGCTTGCAAAATTCTATATCGGCAGTGCCAGGTCCTCGACGGCGGGAAATGCAACTGCGCGACAATACATGGGGTCACCAAATCCCAACCTAGACGCTCCAATCTCGGTGGAGGAGCTCTATTCAGCCGCTCAGAGCTTCCAAAGAAACACTGCCCCGGAACCTGATGGTGTCACCAACGCTATGATCAAGAATCTAGACAAAGGAACATTACAAGATCTCACTGACTACTTTAACAGCCAAATTTGGACACCACAAGGAGACCTACCCGCCCCGTGGAAAAAGGTTAATATAGTCCTCATACCCAAACCAGGTAAACCCAAAACACTCAATAACATTCGTCCTATTTCGTTGATTTCGTGTCTGGGGAAGCTGTTTGAAAACGTCATACTGAGCTACTTGAATTACATGTTGAAAAACAGCAGCTCATGCCCACTATGATGTTCGGCTTCCGCAGAGGGGTCCCGGCACAGGACATTTTTCTCATACTCAAGGAGGAAGTATTGAATCCACCCTCAGGCAGTCTGGATAACATAATCTTGGCACTGGGTGTGTATAGAGCGTTTGATACTATCTCTCACGAAACGATACTGCAAGGATTGGAAGATATTGGATGTGGCCAACGCATTTACGACTATGTTCAAACTTTTCTGCGCAACCGCACTGCAACTCTCGCCATGGGTCCTATCAAATCCAACCGCTTAAGTATGCCCAATCAAGGCACACCGCAAGGTTCTGTATTGTCTCCCTTTCTTTTCAATGTCGGGCTACGCAGATTGGCCATAACGCTCACTCATGAAACCCGCCTTGGCTTTGCAATGTATGCAGACGATATCACCCTTTGGACCACACAGGGTTCCTACGGGGAACGCCAGGATACTCTGCAAACTGCCCTGAGTATAGGGAAGACTACCTAAAAAAAGCCGGGATGAGGTGCGCACCGGCAAAGTCAGAATACATTCAAATACGTCCATATAAGTCCCGGTCTCGACGAGTACCTGAGCTAACATTTTACTTGGTAGGATCCCCACTCAGAAGAGTTAACACCCTTCTGATACTCGGAATGTACATTCAAGAAACAACGAGTGTCAAGGTAGCCCTGGATAAGCTGAGGTATACAATAAAAAGCCTGACAGGACTTATTAGAAGAATCTCCAAAGGAAATAATAGCATGACTGAACACGACACTTTGAAGCTTGTGCAAGCACTGGTTTTGAGCCGGCTAACCTACGCCCTCCCTTTCCAGATAACCCGGAAAACAGAGCAGGAGCAAACCGACATATTAAATCGACTTGCGACTAAAGCTGCCCTTGGACTACCTACCAGTGCAAGCACACAACACCTGCTAGCACTGGAGGTGCACAATACTTCGAGGAAGTTGGCAGCTGCCACACTCATCTCCCAGCGAGAAAGGCTTTGCGGCACACCTCAGGGGAAATTTCTCTTACAAAGACTTGGATTTCCAATCTCACCGCAATATTGTTCAGAAGCCACCGACCTACTCTCACAAAATCTCAGACAATGCATCGTGACGCAGACCATCGCCCTCAATATGCATCTATACCAGTGGCGTACCAACTCGTTCGCGAGTGGGGGGGCTGGCGTCACTCACTCTGTCCGCCGTATATATATATATATATATATATATATATATATATATATATATATATATATATATATATATATATATATATATATATATATATATATATATATTGCCGCATCCAATCTGCACAGCGACAACAAAGAAGAGCTCGCGCAGCAAGAGAGGAAGAAGAGGTTCACGCCCGATCCCTTTTCTCTAGTGCCTCGCATAATTAAAGTGAGCTGTGCTACGAGTATATCCGACTTCTGCTGTTTCAGCGTCGTGACACTGGTGGAGGCGCTGGGTACATGTTCGGGACACCTGCCAGCAGCCCCGCATCTAGCCCAGAAAGACTTCCGCACGTCGACACACCCGTTCACCGCACCAGCCGCCGCCTGTTGGGCCTGAGCCCAGAGTTCAGGTCCTTTGCCAGAAAGGATGACCGCGCCTGTAAACAGTGTTCCAGACATGACCAGCCCATGCACGACACAGGTGACTGTTTTGAATCCTCAAATTCCGGTGGACTTCCACGGCAACACCTATGAGGACGCAGATGACTGGCTTGAGGAGTTCGAGCGCGTACCCAACGTTAACGGGTGGAACGCCGGACAGAAGTTGGGCTACGTGTACTTCCCTCTTCAAGACGGAGCCCGAACATGGTTCACGAATCGCGTGTGGTCATCGTGGGACGAGTTCCGGCGGAAGTTCCTGGACACTTTCGCAAGCACCGAAAGACGAGAGCATGCACAGCGACTCCTGGAATCACGGATTCAGAAGCCAAATGAATCTGTTGCGATGTTTGTTGAGGACATGACCCGTCTATTTCATCGGGCAGATCCGGATATGTCCGAAGCCAAAAAGATCAGCCACCTCATGCGGGGCGTTAAGGAGCAGCTTTTTGCTGGTCTCGTGCGCAGCCCGCCTACGAGCGTCGACGAATTTTCTAAGGAGGCGATAGCCATCGAACGCGCACTACACCTACGCTACCGCCAGTATGACCGCCCAAACAACAGTGGTCCAGTCAGCGCCACAGCCGTGACCGCAGTGACAACACCTGACGAGCGTTCTTTGCGCCAACTAATACGAGAAATCGTACAAGAAGAGGTGAAGAAGCTCGTTGCCACGCCGAATGACTGCGCAATTGCGTCAGTCACCGAAGTTGTGCGTCAGGAGATAAGGCAAGCGCTTTCGCTTCCCGAGCCGAACAGCGACACTGTTAAACCATCGTATGCAGACATTGTCCGTCGACAGCCATCGAATGGGCCGCCACCACAGCAGTACCACCAGCCACAGCCGCCGACAGCACCTTGGTACTACAGGGAAACTTCGACGCCGATGCGACCACCACTTCGCAAAACCGACATTTGGCGTACCCCTGACTACAGGCCCTTGTGCTTTCATTGTGGGGAAGCAGGCCACATCGTTCGGTATTGCCCTTATCGCGTCGCAGGGTATCAAGGCTTTCCCTCCACTACTCCTCGGCGCCATTTCAATGGAAGACCTCACATCGACACGAGTATGACGACCTCGCGGGATGATTCTCCTGGGTTCCGGTCGCGCTCGCCCTCTCCAGGACGTTATTCCCCCTCTAATAGACGTACCCCCACTGACATGGCGAGAGGGAGGTCTCCCAGCCCACGCCGGGGAAACTAAAAGCAGCGACCTCAGGGGGGAAGGTTGCGAATCGTCGAAAAGCTGAAAATCCCCCATTACTGCTGAACGAAGAGCGGAAAATTGGCAACGACTCGACGACAGATCAGATTGTTACCGCCGACATTACACTTAAGATTGACGGTCACGACGTGACGGCACTGGTCGACACTGGTGCGGACTTTTCAATAATGAGTGAGAATCTGGCAAATAAGCTCAGGAAGGTGAAAATGGAATGGACGGGACCGCAGATTAGAGGAGCTGGAGGGCAGCTGCTCACACCTACTGGAAAGTGCACCGCAAGAATCAAGATAGGGGATTCATCATTCGTCGCAACTTTCGTTATTCTTTCCGAGTGTTGTAAAGAGGCAATCCTAGGGATGGATTTCTTGCGTGAATACGGCGCCATCATCAATATACCGGACGGTGTCCTGACCTTTTCAGCGGATCATAGCGCACCGCTACAGCGCAAGTCCCTGCGTGTCATCGACGACGTGACCATACCACCGTTATCGTGCCGCCTTGTTTCAGTCACGTGCAACACGCAGCATACTGGAGAAGGTATCACTGAACAAGTATCGACGCTTTTACTCACTCGAGGTGTTGCCATTGCCAGAAGTCTCGTCAGTATCGTGTACGGGCAAGCAGAGCGTCGACACATTACAGAGGGCACCACAGTTGCTTACTTCGACGAGATTGTAGACGTCCGCGAGTGTTTTGCAGTGCAACAGGAAGAGACGCCAGCCGCTTCAGCACCACCACCTGTTGACGTGAGCGTGGATTTATCCCCAGCGCAGAGGCAGCGTCTAGTAGATCTTCTGCACCAGTTCCAAGATTGTTTCTCATCGACCTCGAGGGTAAATCAAACGCCACTGACGAAGCACCGGATCATAACGGAAGAGACAGCAAGACCAATTCGACAAAATCCATACCGCGTAGCACCGAAAGAGCGCGAAGCAATCCAAGATCAAGTGCAGAAAATGCTCGACGATGACGTCATCCAGCCGTCAAAAAGCCCTTGGGCATCACCGGTAGTGCTGGTTAAAAAGAAAGACGGCAGCTTACGCTTCTGTGTCGACTACCGCAAGCTGAACCGCGTGACAAAAAAAGACGTATACCCATTACCGCGTATCGACGATTCGCTTGACAGGCTAAGGCATGCACGCTTCTTCTCGTCGATGGACCTCAAAAGTGGGTACTGGCAAACTGAGGTCGATGAGCGAGACAGAGAAAAGACTGCTTTTGTAACGCCTGATGTGCTTTACGAGTTTAAAGTCTTGCCCTTCGGTTTGTGCTCAGCTCCAGCAACGTTTCAGAGACTAATGGATACCGTCCTATCAGGCCTTAAGTGGCAGACTTGTCTGGTATATCTAGACGACGTCATTGTTTTCTCAGAAACATTTGACGAACACCTAAGACGGCTGCTAACGGTATTTCGAGCAATACGGTCTGCCGGCCTGACACTGAAACCTGAGAAATGTCATTTCGGTTTCAAGGAACTTCAGTTCTTAGGACATGTTGTGAGCCATGAAGGTGTTCGTCCAGACCCCGACAAGATCGCGGCCGTCAGAAAATTTCCGGCGCCAACGGATAAGAAGGCAGTGAGACGATTTCTTGGCCTCTGCGCATACTACCGCAGATTTATTGCCAATTTCTCGCACATAGCATCGCCTTTAACACGCCTAACAAGAGAAGACGTTCCCTTCGTATGGGGCGACGATGAGCAAGCGGCATTTGACGATCTGCGACAGCGCCTGCAGACACCACCTGTGCTTGCTCACTTTGACGAGGACGCTCCTACCATGATCCACACAGATGCCAGCAACGTAGGTTTAGGCGCTGTACTCGTCCAGTGGCAAGACTCAGCCGAGCGCGTGATCGCATACGCAAGTAGGACGCTTTCCCGTGCCGAGTCTAATTACTCCACAACGGAAAAGGAATGTCTTGCTGTCGTATGGGCAGTCATGAAGTTTCGCCCATATCTCTACGGCCGTTCCTTCCACGTAGTCAGCGACCACCACTCTCTGTGCTGGCTGACCAACTTGAAGGACCCATCTGGTCGGCTAGCAC
The DNA here is from genome assembly GCF_013339695.2 of Rhipicephalus sanguineus. NCBI lineage: Eukaryota > Metazoa > Arthropoda > Arachnida > Ixodida > Ixodidae > Rhipicephalus > Rhipicephalus sanguineus. Next base: position 340,411,479 of record NC_051176.1, read on the forward strand.
GTTGGAGCTTACGCCTTCAAGAATTTGATATGACGGTCGTGTATAAGTCGGGACGGCAACACTCCGACGCCGATTGCTTATCCAGGTCACCGATAAAGCAAGACGATGCCCCAGAAGATGATGACATGGCGTTTGTAGGAGTAGTCGACACGGCCACGATTTCGTGTAAGCAGAAAGAAGACAGCGAGTTGCTTCCCCTTATTAATTTGTTGAATGGCCGGACTACAAGCATTCCTAGGACATTTGCCAGGAGCCTGCCGTCATTCTGCTTGCGCAGTGGTGTGCTATATAAGAAGAACTTTTCTTCCAGCGGAAGCACCCACCTACTTGTCGTCCCGACGTCCATTCGTGAAGAGGTGCTGAGAGCTTGCCACGATGAGCCGACGTCCGGCCATCTCGGATACACGCGCACATTGGCCAGAATCCAACAAAAATACTACTGGCCAAGGCTTCCAGCCGTTGTGAAGCATTACGTGCGCACGTGCCTCGATTGTCAACGACGGAAATCGCCACCTTTAAAACCAGCTGGACTGTTACAACCAGTTCAAGTGCCCACCGTGCCGTTCGCCCAAATTGGAATGGACCTTCTAGGACCATTTCCGACTTCGCATGCTGGAAACAAGTGGGTAATAGTCGCCACCGATTATCTTACGCGCTACGCAGAAACCAAGGCTCTATCAAACGGCACCGCAGTAGAAACCGCACGGTTCTTCATTGAAAACATCGTTCTGAGGCACGGTGCTCCGACAGTCATAATAACGGACAGAGGTACCGCTTTCACGGCCACGCTCCTGAAGGCAGTGCTTGAGCTCAGCGGAACAGCTCATCGGAGAACTACCTCCTACCACCCACAAACCAACGGCTTAACAGAACGTCTCAACAAGACTATTGCCGACATGCTGAGTATGTACATAGACGTGGATCATAAAAATTGGGACGACATTCTACCGTACGTCACGTTCGCCTATAATACAGCTCAGCAGGAGACTACGCGAAGGACGCCATTTAGTCTTCTTCATGGCCGTGAGTGACAACGATGCTTGATGCTATGTTACTGCATGACTGCAGTGATACCGACACGGACGCTGAAACTTTTACTCAACGAGCTGAAGAGGCGAGGCAGCTTGCACGCGTCCGAATATCCCGGCAGCAGAGTTACGACGCACAGCGTTATAACTTGCGACATCGATACGTCAGCTATCAACCAGGCGAGAAAGTATGGGTCTGGAGCCCTGTTCGCCGACGGGGACTTTCTGAAAAATTAGTGAAGAGGTATTTTGGTCCCTACAGTGTTGTGCGACGCCTAAGTGACGTGAACTATGAGGTTATCCCGGACAGTCACTCGCGAACTCGCCAGCACAAATCTGAAATCGTGCATGTTGTACGAATGAAGCCCTATTGTGCAGATTAACTTGCATTATACGTCTACTACACCGTCTTTTGTAGTAGCGCATCGGGACGATGCTCTCCCTGGAAGGAGGCAAATGCCGCATCCAATCTGCACAGCGACAACAAAGAAGAGCTCGCGCAGCAAGAGAGGAAGAAGAGGTTCACGCCCGATCCCTTTTCTCTAGTGCCTCGCATAATTAAAGTGAGCTGTGCTACGAGTATATCCGACTTCTGCTGTTTCTGCGTCGTGACAATATATATATATATATATATTATATATATATATATATATATATATATTATATATATATATATATATATATATATATATATATATATATATATATATATATATATATTTGATTTGAGTACTTCAGGTGACACCGCGGGCAACTCCCACGTGAGGACAGTTAGACCTAGCCTTAACGACTGCATCGCAGGCTCTCTGGACAGCCCAAAGTTGATGCCACGTAATGAGGGGCACCGCCAAAGCATGTGCTCTAAATCGCATGTTCCCCCGCAGCCAGGGCATTGCGAGCTGAAGTAACTTGGGAATAGACAGTGCATGAAAGCGAGATTCGGCTAAGAATTAGTTCGTAGCATCCTAAGGGTCATCGCCTGTGGTCTCGTGAGCTTTTTGTGTGGTGGAGGAAATACTCTTCTTTCCAGATAATAATGCTTTGTGAATTCATTAAATGTGAATGTGAATGTGAAATGTGAATTCATTAAATGACCCGCTTCTCACATATACAGAAATTCTACAACACCAAAGACTCCAAAGACGGAAACTTCCGCCCCCGGCGCCAAACCTTAGTAAGGAATCGCAGGTAGCGTGGCGTCGCCTGCAGACACTGTCCTACCCTAACCCATACGTACTATCTAAGATAGATCCCGACACACACGCACCACAGTGCAGGTTCTGCGACAATAAAACAGCCACCTTGTACCACATGGTACAGGAATGTCCACACAATCCACCCATGCAACCCAGGACACAACTCAACATAAAAGGGTGGAAGGCAGCTCTGCCCAGCTCGGATCCGAAGAACTAAGAGGCCCTCGTGAAACGTGCGAGGACAGCGGCCCGCGCCAATGGGATCCCGGACTAAGGATCCCATGCACCGATCTTCTTAAGAACATCAGATAAACGTTTTATTCTCTCCCAGCTTGGGGAGGGCGGGGGGTGGACGGAAAAGCGGTGAAGTGGCCCTTTACTCCTCCCCTCCGGTTCCTCCAAGTAATTAGTCTACGTAAGCTGTGTAAGCTCAAATTTTCCTTGAAAAAATGTGGGCGATTATAACAAACTACCCCGCATTGTTTCCTTCCGTATAGGTCGTCAGCTGTTAATGACTGGTCGAAATTTTCTTGTCTATGCTCACAGTACCTGCTCGTAAAACGACACAACATATGACGCGTAGGTGATCCACCGCGTAACTACCACGCACGCATGACTGCGTAAAAAACAATAATAATGAACTATTTTCAATACGGCGCAGGGGCGTAGGCAGAAATTTTTTTTCGGGGGTGGGGGGGGGGGCACTAGCCTGATTTGAAGTGGGGGCCGGGCAAGCAGATGTGGTCATGTGTGATTTTGTGCTCTTTGTGCCATGGCAAAAAAAATCTCTGGGGGGGGGGGGCACATTCCGGCGTGCCCCCCCTGGCTACGCCTCTGATACGGCGTATTGTTTGTCATTGTTTCTTCGCTATTCGGCAAAATTTTCAATGTGATATAAAATCGCCTCCTTGTTACGCGATGTCACAAGTCTGCGAAAACTTGTGGCGTTAAAATAAACTGTGCACAATAAGGAGCACAGTACTGTGTTGAATAACAACTCATTTTTTTTGGTTCGGAATAGCCAGACAGTGTCTCTTTTTGAACCTAATTTAAGAAGGCTGCTCGTCAATCACAATGGCAGCGACTGCTTATAGCAGCGGGCGAGATGGATTCATATGTGTATAATAGATACTTTCAGTTGTAGTATAACGGTATTGAGCTGCTTTTGCGCGTGTACAACTCTCTGTGAACTCATCATTGCTGACAAAGTGGTAGAGAGAGAAATAAACGTTATTAGGAACAGACACAATCCTTTGCAGGTAGGCAGCCTTCTTAGTCAGGAATAGTGCAGCAACAACAAACCGGTTTTGCAGCAAAGCCGGTTATCCGGCTATTCGATTCATCGGTTATTCGATTTCGAAAACCGCATAACCGGAGTGACCTGATATTCGGTTTGTTATTCGGTTAGTAATATTGTGATATTCGGATATTCGAATAACCGGATTTTTATTCTGTAATGCTAGGGAAAATATTCATTTTTCTCTGATTCTCATACTTTTAGGCATCACTGCAACCACTCGTGCAAGTATGATATCAGCTCTGGTTAGCCATCTCACTTTTTTTGTCCCAGATTACGGAGCCCGATCACGCTATCGCGTTCTACTCTTGAAGGCGAACCTCAAGCGTCCTCCAAGTTTTTTTCCAGTCCCAGACAATTTGACCCTCCCATAAATTAATAGAACAATGAACATTCCTTGCAATATTCACAAGCGTCATGACTGACGGTGATTTGTTGACGTCATCAGATACCTGTCGTATAGGATTCATTTTCTACATTTCGAGCTGAGTAACAAGAGTGACTGACACAAATGAGTCGCAACCCTCACAGATAATCTTCGAGTTGATTGTATCATGACGTGCGATCTCCTTCTCTATTACCATATGGTTCCTTCAAAGTACATGTACTCAGACATTTGACGTAATCACTATGTGACTCATATTATAAGTCACTGAGGTCCTTTAACACATGATCCCTAGTGACTCACATTCCATCAACTCGCTTTTCATACACGTCGCTTACCTCCTGACAGTCATGTGAAACGAAATGCGTTTGTAGACGTCCAGGGGGTTGGTTGCGCGATGATATTGCGTGTTCACAAGTAAAGAAAGACAAAGGCACGTCTACAATAAGAACTCGTATATTTAAGCAAAAGCGCTGCGAGGCGAACGAGGCAGCAGCGACGGGGCGACTGGCGTAGCTTCGGCCCGGCGGCTGTGTTTACAACACCCGGCCGACCCGGCCGCCGTAACTCGAGTTCCCAGGCCACTCTCCGTGACCGCACAGTAAACACAACACGATGCGAACGTGGACTCCGAGCGCCGAGCACGCTCGCTCGGCGCGGTTGCTATACGTTCCTCAGAGTAATAAGTGGCGCCACTACAACTCAGTTAAATGGCGTGATCACTAGTGATTCATTCGACGTCACCACGCTTCTTAATTACGCATACACTTTCTAAATATGTCGACATGTACATCAAACGATATGTCTTTCAAAGGTTAATAATCCAATCACTAGCACAATGTCAAGTGACGCTATCACTAGTGATTGATGTGACGTCACAACTCTTCACAACCATGAATGCACTATCGCAACCTGCCGACATGCATATCAAACTAAATGTCTTTGAAGCGGTAATAACCTGATCGCTATTACGATGTCAAGTGACGCTATCACTAGTGACTCACGTGACGTCATCACTTTTCACAATCGTGAATGCACTTTCGCAACCTGCCGACATGCATATCAAAGGAAATGTATTTCGAAGGGTAATAACCCGACCGCTATTACGATGTCAAGCGACGCTATCACTGGTGACTCACATGAAATCATCACTTTTCACAATCGTGAATGCACTTCGCAAACTGCCGACATGCATATCAAACGAAATGTCTTTCGAAGGGTAATAGCCTGATCGCAATTACGATGTCATGTGACGCTATCACTAGTGACTCACATGAAGTCATCACTTTTTACAATCGTGAATGCACTTCGCAACCTGCCGACATGCATATCAAACGAAATGTCTTTCGAAGGGTAATAACCTGATCGCTATTACGATGTCAAGTGACGCTATCACTAGTGACTCACATGAAGTCATCACTTTTTCAATCGTGATTGCACTTCGCAACCTGCCGACATGCATATCAAACGAAATGTCTTTCGAAGGGTAATAACCAGATCGCTATTACGATGTCACGTGACCCTATCACTAGTGACTCACATGAAGTCATCACTTTTTCAATCGTGATTGCACTTCGCAACCTGCCGGCATGCATATCAAACGAAATGTCTTTCGAAGGGTAATAACCAGATGGCTATTACGATGTCAAGTGACCCTATCACTAGTGACTCACATGAAGTGATCACTTTTCACAATCGTGAATGCACTTCGCAACCTGCCGATATGCATATCAAACGAAATATCTTTCGAAGGGTAATAACCTGATCGCTATTACGATGTCAAGTGACGCTATCACTAGTGACTCACATGAAGTCATCACTTTTTCAATCGTGATTGCACTTCGCAACCTGCCGACATGCATATCAAATGATATGTCTTTCGAAGGGTAATAACCACATCGCTATTACGATGTCAAGTGACCCTATCACTAGTGACTCACATGATGTCATCACTTTTCACAATGGTGATTGCACTTTCGCAACCTGCCGACATGCATATCAAATGAAATGTCTTTCGAAGGGTAATAACCAGATCGCTATTACGATGTCAAGTGACGCTATCACTAGTGACTCACATGAAGTCATCATTTTCACAATGGTGATTGCACTTCGAAACCTGCCGACATGCATATCAAACGAAATGTCTTTCGAAGGGTAATAACCTGATCGCTATTACGATGTCAAGTGACGCTATCACTAGTGACTCACATGAAGTCATCACTTTTTCAATCGTGATTGCACTCCGCAACCTGCCGACATGCATATCAAATGAAATGTTTATCAAGGGGTAATAACCCGACCGCTATTACGATGTCAAGCGACGCTATTACTAGTGACTCACATGAAATCACCTTTCACAATCGTGAATGCACTTTCGCAACCTGCCGACATGCATATCAAACGAAAAGTCTTTGGAAGGGTAATAACCAGATCGCTATTACGATGTGAAGTGACCCTATCACTAGTGACTCACATGAAGTCATCAGTTTTTCAATCGTGATTGCACTTCGCAACCTGCCGACATGCATATCAAACGAAATGTCTTTCGAAGGGTAATAACCAGATCGCTCTTACGATGTCAAGTGACCCTATCACTAGTGACTCACATGAAGTCATCACTTTTCACAATCGTGAATGCACTTCGCAACCTGCCGACATGCATATCAAATGAAATGTTTTTCAAGGGGTAATAACCCGACCGCTATTACGATGTCAAGCGACGCTATCACTAGTGACTCACATGAAATCATCACTTTTCACAATCGTGAATGCACTTTCGCAACCTGCCGACATGCATATCAAACGAAATGTCTTTCGAAGGGTAATAACCTGATCGCTATTACGATGTCAAGTGACGCTATCACTAGTGACTCACATGAAGTCATCACTTTTTCAATCGTGATTGCACTCCGCAACCTGCCGACATGCATATCAAATGAAATGCTTTTCAAGGGGTAATAACCCGACCGCTATTACGTCAAGCGACGCTATCACTAGTGACTCACATGAAATCATCACTTTTCACAATCGTGAATGCACTTTCGCAACCTGCCGACATGCATATCAAACGAAAAGTCTTTGGAAGGGTAATAACCAGATCGCTATTACGATGTCAAGTGACCCTATCACTAGTGACTCACATGAAGTCATCAGTTTTTCAATCGTGATTGCACTTCTCAACCTGCCGACATGCATATCAAACGAAATGTTTTTCAAGGGGTAATAACCCGACCGCTATTACGATGTCAAGCGACGCTATCACTAGTGACTCACATGAAATCATCACTTTTCACAATCCTGAATGCACTTCGCAACCTGCCGACATGCATATCAAACGAAATGTCTTTCGAAGGGTAATAACCTGATCGCTATTACGATGTCAAGTGACGCTATCACTAGTCACTCACGTGAAGTCATCACTTTTCACAATCGTGAATGTACTTTCGCAACCTGCCGACATGCATATCAAACGAAATGATTTTCAAGGGGTAATAACCCGACCGCTATTACGATGTCAAGCGACGCTATCACTAGTGACTCACATGAAATCATCACTTTTCACAATCCTGAATACACTTTCGCAACCTGCCGACATGCATATCAAACGAAATGTCTTTCGAAGGGTAATAACCTGATCGCTATTACGATGTCAAGTGAAGCTATCACTAGTGACTCACATGAAGTCATCACTTTTTCAGTCGTGATTGCACTTCGCAACCTGCCGACATGCATATCAAATGAAATGTCTTTCGAAGGGTAATAACCAGATCGCTATTACGATGTCAAGTGACCCTATCTATCACTAGTGACTCAGATGAAGTCATCACTTTTCACAATGGTGATTGCACTTTCGCAACCTGCCGACATGCATATCAAATGAAATGTCTTTCGAAGGGTAATAACCAGATCGCTATTACGATGTCAAGTGACGCTATCACTAGTGACTCACATGAAGTCATCACTTTTCACAATGGTGATTGCACTTTCGCAACCTGCCGACATGCATATCAAATGAAATGTATTTCGAAGGGTAATAACCTGATCGCTATTACGATGTCAAGTGACCCTATCACTAGTGACTCAGATGTAGTCATCACTTTTCACAATGGTGATTGCACTTTCGCAACCTGCCGACATGCATATCAAATGAAATGTATTTCGAAGGGTAATAACCTGATCGCTATTACGATGTCAAGTGACCCTATCACTAGTGACTCACGTGACGTCACCACCCTGCACAACCGTTAATGAACTGTAGCGACCTACCGACATGCATATCAAACGAAATGTCTTTCAAGGGGTGATAACCTGATCGTTAGCATAGTCAAGTGATATTATCACTAGTGATTCACGTGACATCACCACCCTTGACAACAATGAGTGCACTATCGCAACCTGCCGATATGCATAATAATCGAAATGTCTTAAAAGGGGTACTAGCCTGATCGCCATTACTACGTCATGTGGCGTCATCACTAGTGACTCACATGACGCCACCACCCTTGACAACATGAATGCACTATCGGAACCTGCCGACATACTTAAATGAAACGAAATATCTTTCAAGGGGTAACAACCTGATCAGTAGCAATAGGTCAAGTGACATTATCGATAGTGACGCACGCGACGTCACCGCCCTTGACAACAATGAATGCATATCGTAACCTGCCGAATTGTATATCAAACGAAATGTTTTTCAATGGGTGCTATTACTTTGTCAAGTTACGTTATCACTAGTGACTCACGTGAGGTCATCAACCTTCACAACCATGAACAATCTTTCGCAACCTGCCGAGAGGCATATCAAATGAAGTCTATTTGAAGGAGTCATAACCTGATCATTAGCATAAAGTCAAGTGGCGTTGTCACTAATGACTCACGGGACGTCACCGCAACTCTCAACTACGCGTGCACTCTGGCAGGCTGCCGACATATCCTCCCGATATCAATCCTATATCCGCAGCCGTTTAGTCATGCCACGTCGTCATTTCGCACAGTGTAGAACCAACCGCCGCTGGGCCTGACATGCAGACATTACGGTATGTGTGTTCACTTTACCGATTTGTCATCTTGGTGGTACTCCTGTTTCTTCAGCAATGATAGACGTATACATAAAAAACACCAATGGAATTTCTGTTAACAGTATATGTAAATTTAGGAAAGTGAGCCTAATAGACGACCGTGGTTGATAGTCCGCTTATCGCCTAAACGGCATTTCAATTTAATTGTACCAAGTGAATGGAGGACATGCCTAATGAGTACGTTTTTACGTTTTAAGCCGATATGTTGTTTCTGAATTTAGACTATTAGCAGTGCTGGTTTACCGTATGGTAAGTACGAAATTCCGTACCGTCGTGGCGGCACGTAGCTGGTTTAAACGTTGCAGTTGTGCGTACGGCAAGATGATGCGTACGGCAGCAAGATGAGATTATCAGAGTGGGTAATAGAGGTTTTGCAAACAGAAAAAAAACAACGTAGCTTGCACTGGAGGCGCAATGCTAAAGAGACTATGGAGCTGATGGGCACATAGGTAGTCGTGGCTGTTGTTGTTTTCCTAAGTTTTAGAAATTTTTCTTTCTTTCTCCCTCTGTTTCTTTTTCGTTGTGTTTGTGTATGTCATTTGCCTCTGTTATTTTTATGTATTTCTTTCTCTTTCGCGGTCTTCCAGACTTTATTTCCTTATTTCCTTTCTCTCTCTTTCTGTATTTTTCGCTTCTCCTTTCTCTCGCTTTCTATTTCTTGCTCTCTCGTTCTTTGATTTTCTCTCTTTCTCTTTTTTTCTTCTGCCTTTCGTTCGCTCTCTTCATATGCTCTGCTTTATTCTCTTCACTCCTCCGTTCATTCCTCCTCACCATCACCTCTTCTCCTCACCTTCACTTCATTTTCCCACCCTCTTACTATACTATACAAAACAAGGTTATGCTGTGCTCTGCTAGCGCGCCTGGATAGCCGAGCGGTAAGACGCTCGCCTTCGGATCGTGAGTACGCGGGTTCGAATCGCCTCGCGAAGAAATTTTCCCCCCTAGAGTTTCTCTCTGTCTTTATCTTGATTTCTCTTTCTTTCTCTTTCTCTATGTACTCGTTGTCCCGCCCATCAGAGTTATTGCATCCCGCGCTGTAGAAATCGGCGCACGTGTTCTGCGAGCGAAGCAGAAGATGAAGAAGAGAACGAAGAGAGCACGTGCCGGTTCACGATGATGATAGTTTTCGGTTCGGGACAGGCAGAATACGGCCGGCTTAAACAGCTCCACTGTTAAAAAAGCAGCGTGGCGACCAAGATATGACGGTATTACCGCATTTACCGCGTGGTAAAGCGGCGCTGATAAAACACCCTTTTGACTCAACGATGCAGAAGGTTTGAGATAAAGCGAACGAGCGATGAGTGTTTGTTTTTCTTCTGAAATATGCGGCGACCATCGAATCACGAAAGGTGCATTACTTCTTTTTGCAACGCCATAAGTACGTAAAACATTTTTTTCAGATTTCTTGATGTAAAATGTGAAGATTGAAGTTTACGTTCGCTCGAGCAAAGTGGCGAAGTGCACAAAAATGTTCGACGATATGCAATCCGCCTGGTTATGTTCTTTCCTGCCACATACAAATATTGGCATGATGAAAAGTACTCGCAAACTCTATGACATCTTTAGAAACGCACATTTATTTGTTCCAATACGCTCGCTTTTACAGATCTAAATACGCCCTATTTTGGTTAAGAACACCAGTGAGCTCACATTTTCCGGTAGAAGGGAGCTCCGTTTGGCAGTGATGATATTTCCAGCCGATGAAAATACGCGCTCCGAACTTGCGGATGAGGCTGGGATGCACATGTACTTTTTTGCAAGTTCCGCAAGCCGTGGAAATTTGGACTCATGGTCCTTCCACCATTTCAGTGCGTCCGAGTTATGTCCTATCTCAGGCTCTGAGAGATAGGCTTCAAACTGAGTTGACAGGCCACAAACGCGAGGCTGTGCATCGAACAATATGTCCAGTGCTGTGGCTTTGGTCTGGGTAGTGTCTGTCCCGCTTTGGTCATCCGAAGTTGCCAAGTCGTCAAGCATTTCTCGAACATTGGCACGGATTGCCTCCCGGGCGCCTGGTACCTCATACTGGAGGCTTTTGTACCTTGGATCGAGAAAAGATGCTCTCTGGCGTGCAGACACCGATGTCGGTTGGGCGTCCCAGTCCAAGGAGAATCGGCTGGATATCTCGAGCCGAATTATTTCTTTGAAATTCTCGACTAGATGGTCGCCAGAGGTCTGAGGTTCTAGTTTTTTTATTAAAGCTTTCATCACTGGCCGAACCATGGAGACAGAGGACACTGTGTCGCTGCAGAGAATGTTAGTTGCAAGCTGAAGAGGCTCAAGCACCTCACAAAGTTCAGTGATGACATTCCATTTTTGCTGACTGATCTCAAGATTCTGCGTTGAATTTGCCGTGACAATTGCTCGGTCAGCAAGAACACTTTGAATGGCAGGCCGGTGCTTGATGAGCTTTGCGAGCATTAGGTAAGTAGAGCTCCATCTTGTCGGGCAGCTTTGCGTCAGGCGCTCTGTTGGTAAGCCGAGCAGCTCCTGTCGCCTAGTCAACTGGTCGCTGGCGATGGTCGAATGCCTGAAGTGGGCGACCAGTTTTCCGCTTTTCTGGCAGAAGCCATCGATTTCCTTGTCGGACAGTGCCTTCTTGATGCTCAGGTGGAGACTGTGGGCAGAGCAGGTCACGTCATTCGGCTCTAAAATGTCTCGCAGTGCATTGACTGCTTTAATGCCGTTAGATGCGTTATCAGTGACAACAGCTGTCACCTTGCCATCCAACTTCCACACCGCGATGACTTCTTGCATTCGCTGCATGATGTTTTCTCCCGTGTGCCGCTCTTGCATTGCCTCCGTTGCTAAAGTGAACGCTTGTGACTTCCACTCAGTGTCCAAAGTGTGCGCAGTCACTGTGATGTAGGAATCTTGCGCCCTTGATGTCCAGCAGTCTGAGGTAAGCGCAACAGCTGTAGCGGAGTCAATCTGAGATGCTACCTTCTGTTTCAAGTGATCATGCAGAAGTTTAATTCGATTTTTCAGCTTAGCATTAGAAGGTGTCTTGTAGCTTGGCTCCACGACATCCATGAAATGCCTAAATCCTGTACTGGTTGCGAATGCCAAAGGCAACTGGTTGATAGCGATCATTTTTGCTAGCGCCTGGTCAATATTCTCCTGTCTTTCAGCGCGCCTCTTCTGTCGTTTTCGCGGCTTAGGTCCCGCTGACGTCCCAGGTATAGTTGCGTGACTGAGAGTTTCGTTACAATCAGGCATGTCATCAGCAGAAAATTCATCAGTGTCGCTTATATCCGAGGTTGGTGGCAATCTGTAAAAAGAAATATCAGCGGGTGAGTTCCTTGCAACACTATTAATTATGGCGGTGATGCCAGAAATAACCGCAACATTTATTGAATTGTTTACTTTGAATTAAAATTTACTAAGTCTAACTAAAAAATTGCAGTGTTTATCTGACATCATTGAATACCTACGTTTCATAGGTAATAAAGAAAAGCAGGCAAATTTACATACTTATGCAGGCGCTTCCCGCGAAATTAACATTTTTATCGCTTCATTGTTCTGTCCTAAGCTTAAGTGCAATAGCAAACAAGCGAAGTGCGTTGGGGGGCTAGTTGGTATGACATTAGAACGTACTACTTCTTGTGTTCCGTCAATCGCGCAGTTCCTTAGCAAACAAGTGCGATATTTTTTAATATAACAAGCCTACGTGTAGTTCTTAGCAGTTTTCAAGCATGAATTTGTTTAAGACCGAAGAATGCTTTATATTAAAAAAAAAGATGGCTGATCCTCCGTCATAGGAATCAGTATAACACGAAAGTGAAACGTCTCGTCACAGAAATAGTTTATTGTTTATAGTGCATGGGTATATGAGAGCTTGTACAATGTCTACTGTTGTTGGACAGATGTAGCACCGCATGATGTGGACGCATCGCACTCACGTTGACGCCTAATGGCACATCTCCGTACTGACGACAAACGCCCATGATCATGATTTAATCCTTGCGGTAGCTGAAGTTCTTAACATATACGTGGACACCGCATATGGTGAATCCCGCGCAAAGATGGCATCAACAAGCACATAATAAACATTGATACTCGATATGCATTCCTTCAAAGCGTCGTGAAATTCGAAGAGAAGCGCTACGCGCGTCGTTTCTTCTCTCAAGCCTGGCCGTTACTTCTCACAGGCTCAATGTTTTTTGCGCAAACTTTACAAAAGCGAACTGAAGACGGCGATGAAGGACGTACAAAACACATCAGCGCAAACAAACAAATGTTTAATGCGTAGATGAACATGTACGTCCTTCATCGCCGTCTTCAGTTCGCTTTTGTAAAGTTTGCGCAAAAAACGTTGATCATGTCCAACCAACTAGCCCATTACAAAGTTTTTTCTTTCTCACAGGCCAGCGGGGAACGCGGGTGCGACAGCCAAGCGAGCGTCGGAGAGCTATTTTTCGATATGGATAGATGCTATGAGCGAGGCTTGGGCTAAAGGCGCCACCTGACGGTGTGTTAAAGCGTTGACGAAATTAAACTTGTATTGGAAACGCGCCGAATGGGAAGGTCGTAGCAACGGCGCGTTTTTTTTTTTCCGATCCTGGTGGCACACGTGTCACCGACCCTTTATAAAGAAGACTCTCATAGCATCCATCCAAGAGCACTCCAAGTGGAAAGTGTGAAAGATAAAAGGCGCGTTCATGTAGCCTCCGTAATATGTTTGGCGGTAGCTCCAGTAGTGTGCGCTTGACTTGTGTGCACTTAGTGGAACACCAAGATATTTTGGTGGCACCACAGACCACTCAATACCGGGAAACTGATCAGGTGTAGATCCCCATGACCCAAAACACAAACCTGAACTCTTAGAATAGTTCACCTGTGCGCCTGAGACGCTACCAAATTGCTCTACTACATCAACAATCCTTTCAATGCTGGGTTTGTCAGCACAAAAAAAAAGGCAATGTCATGTGCATATACTAAAATTTTAACTTCATTTTCTAGCAGTCTGAAGTCATGAATATTTTGAGACTGAATAATATGCAAGCACATCGGTTCTAAGTATAGAGAAAAAAGGGGCGGCGACATAGGACGTCCCTGCTTAACAGAAGAGCTGATAGATAAAGGCTGCAAGAGATGACTGTTCACTATTAGGCGGGTAGAACAATGATTATAACAAAGTTTCACTCCTTTTAACAATGTTGAGCCGACATTAACTTGCTGTAAAAGGGAAAACAGAAACGAGTGAGAGACACGATCAAATGCTTTTGCGAGGTCAACTTGCAGTAATGCAAGTTGGTCAAAAGAATTTGAGCAAAAAACTAGAATAGTTCGAGCGATGTGATGTTTCTCGTATAGAACGGCCTTTCAGTGCTGCATGTTTGATGGGGTCCAACAACAATCGACATAACAAACTGCAGCCTATTAGCTAATAATCTTGGCAAAAATCTTATAGTCTACGTTACATAACGTTATGGGCTGTATGCCATCAGCATGGCGTAATTTTTCTTATCAGAACTCTATGGAATCAAAACTGTGTGACTTTTGGTGAAAGACTGCGGAAGAGCCTCGATCGCTAACGCCTTTGAGAAAATTTTCATTAGAATGGGACATAGACGTCCCTTAATGGCCTTATAAATTGACCTGATATTCCATCAGGACCTGGTGTTTTCGATAAAGGTAGTTGATCGATGGCAATTTCTAGCTCTTTCTGAGCAACAGGACCGCTTACAAGTGAAGCAATCTTCATCTGTTAATGGCTTAATGAGGGACACGAGTTGATCGAGAAGTTGAACATTCTGAGCAGAAGTACTAGCACTAAACAATGTTCGATAGCTATTTTCAAATTCATGATATCATCTGGATTGGTCACCAAAGTACCATTAGAGTACACTTCCCATATCCTTTTTGACATTGCGTGACGATGTTCGTCGAGCAGAGCCTGACGGGTTGGTTTCTCGGAATTTAGAGCTCGATTATTGCACGAGCGAAATCGCGCACCTCTGTAGCGTTCTGAATTGAACTGTTGAATTTCACATTTGATACGAGCAATTTCTTCAGCACACGAACCAGGTGCTTCACACTCTATCCCATAAAAGCTTCTGAGGCTATTCTCTAGGATCTTTTCTTCGTTTTTCTTATGTAACAATTTTACAGAACTTTATTTTATAGCGAGGGCACGCACCTCTTGCTTGAACAACTCCCAAGCAGCAAATAAAGGTAAATCAGCGTTAAAGCGAGTGGTCATAGCAAGCAAGTGGTCACAGTAGTAAATTATTTGTCACTTAAAAGGGCGGAATTAAATTTCTAAAGAGCCCAACGAGGGCGGAACTTTACATTGGAATTTTTACCTAGTTGAGCAATGACGAGCAATGGTCTGAAAACGATACCGGTTCAGTAACACATGACCACCCGCGAGAAAGAATACTGGAAAGATAGGGTGGCAGGCCTTGAGCGTTATGCTAAATCTTTTATTCCACATAACCTTTCAATTTTCGGCAAAGCGGAAACGTGCAACAAGTTTTTGGCTACAAACCTTTTCTATGTAGTACAAGTGCTGCATTGTGCTAGATCGCATATTCAGAGCTCTCACCGTAAGTTTGCAACATTTATATGGTCATCAACATATGAATCCATGAGATGAAACAATCTATTCAGACCAGTTAGTGCAGGTGGGCTTGGTCTAGTACACCTGTACGTGTGGCAAATTGTATCTCGCTACTCCTTTTTTCCGCGACGTTTTCTCATGCTATTATTGGAGCATTCTTGCAGGTAAACCTGGTAAATGTGCTACCTGATCAGTAGTTTCGTCCGATTCTCTCCACGACCTGTCTGTGGGGATTTACGCGAGAAATGTTTATTTCTCTGTAGTTTTTTTAACTGTTGTTTCAAATGAATACTTGTACGTGTGTACATCGCAACATCTTTACAGATATTTAATACGATGCCGTTTCCGCCAGCACTTTATCGTGCAATAATACTTGGGACTGCCAGGACATGAGTCTTAGATCGAGTACGTAAAATGCCGTGACACCATCGGCAAAACGCCTTTTTGAAATTAATTCAGAGACCTTGCCTGTAGAACTTGGCTTCGTTCAAGAGACATTTTGTGTCGTCCATGATTGTCCTCTGTGTGATGTGCCAGAAACAATGGAAACATTGTTTTATAAGCTGCAGAGATGCAATCTTATTTTAGGACGTGCTCCAACGAACTCTTCAAAAAGACTTCGTGCTAAATTCACAATCCGTGCGATATCTCTTGCCAGCGAGTTGTAATGACGTACCATTCGACATGCTTCTTCTCATTGGAATGCATAGCCTGTGGAAGACGCGCATGTTGCAGAGTAACGCAGAGCCGATAATTTCCTCAACAGCCCACTTCATTAGGATGGTCACTCAGCTAAGAGATGTATACGAGCAAATCGAAAGTCAGCCAGAGTGGTATCCGGGATTGGTGAGGTGCTTATCCTTACCGCTGTTCTAGCATATAATTGGAAAAGGCCGTTACTGTCGCGTTACTTGATGTATTCGCTATAGAGATGATTGCGAATTCAATAGTGCCGTCTGTTAGTCATTGTGTCGCGATAAGAGCATATTCAACATATTAGTTCTTTGTCTGTATTGCTTTCAAGTGCCATGTGTATGTTGAATAAATACCATGAAAGGAAAAAAAGAAAAAAAAAGTTTGGCAGTAGCTCAGTGGGCTAAGCGCCCGCCAGCCATCGTCCGCGGACCGAGAGGTCATGGGTTAGACTCCCGTAAATGAAAATTTTTCTTATATAGTTTTTTTTCTTTGCCATCTGATGGCGTTCATTTTGCTGACGTACTTCCGTGACGGAAATACGTCATGAAAGTCTTGGTGGACCCCGGCATAAAACACTTTCGTGTTAAAAAAAACAGACCCGGTTTGATATAAGGCTTGCGTACAGTAACTTTGTATTGTCAAAGGGGTCAGGGAGACGTTCGCGTCGAATAACAGCTATTTTGTTATGTTCTAGAGAGTCAGGCGCGCAAGGGGCTCTGTTCGGTAATGCCGGCGTCACATGGTGCTCTGCTGGTCGCGATTATGCCCCATCTTGATCAGATTTTTCAACACCTTTTAGCTCCAAGCACCTCGTGTGCACTTCTTCCGTCCTTTGTCCTTTTTGTGAGAGCTGCACAGTCCTTAGCATGAATCGATACCAACTAGCTCAGTTTTCCATTTTAAGTAAGTTGCATAATGAAGCCAAACATGATCAAGAAATTATATTTTAATCAGACCCGATCGCGATCAAAAATAACCGTTTGATAACGGTGTAAGCTTCATGTGCTATACAGGTATTTAAAACATGCCTCCCATCTGCGAACGGAGTCTTCAGAAGTACGATAAAATTCTTTAAAGTGATGGTGGCAATTCATTGAAATATATGAATTACTGAAGAAACGTTCAAGGTTTTACAAGGCGTGCTCGAATAACAATAAGAGATGTCCTGAAACCGCACTTCAACAGCTTCCCAAGTACAATTTTCTACTTACGAGCAGCGCTTGGATGGCTTCTTTTGAAGTCCATGTTCATTCAGAAGGTGCACAGCGAGAGACGATGTTGACATATTGATGTGAAACTCCTCATTGCAAACGGCACATTTGGCCGTGCTACCGTCCAAAGATCTTTCAGCATGTTGCCATACCCAGCTCCGCAATCTGCCCATCGCTGGTGACCACACGGTGCCGCACGCCACTGTGCTTTGTCGCCAGCGCTATTCCTCCTTCACTTCTTCCTTCCTTCGAGGCTGCTAAAACTGCTTGAACCATATATAATGCGCCACTCGCTAAAGTAATCGCTAACAAGAAGCCAGCTTGATAAGCGTCCCTTCTACGTCCGATGTGGGCAGACGGCAGACAGACAGGACCACAACGCAGCTTCGTGTCACTCTCCGATTCCAACTGGAAGCTGTTCTGTCGTCTGCCCCTTTTCTGTCGTCTGTCCCGTCTGTTCATAAGTACAAATGCAGAAGATTTTCTGTCGTCTGCCTTCATTGCTGTTAGGGGCAGATGGCAGACAGACAAGAAAATAGCGCAGCTTCGTTTAACTCACTCACTGAAAAGCAAGCTGTTGGTTTTTGGCTGTGTTATAAAAATTGCGAGGTTAAATACATTGCTTGTCTCGAACAGATCAAATCTCATCACTGAAAGGCACGCGTCAATTTAATATGCGGCTGGCGCATATTAAATTGCGCAGCGTCGCAGTCAGTACAAGTGCCAAATCTGTTTGCGCCGTATCAGGAAGAGAACACTGCCATCAATATCTCAGTCGGTAGTCCTGTATATTTTACTCCGTATCATTAACACTGAAGCGACAAGGCAGGCATAGGATTTTCGTTTTCAGTTCTAATACTTGGGTACCTTGTTTCAGTGCTTTTGACAATAAGCTCGGAATTGAAGATGTAAATAACTGTTGGCGATATAGTGTATGTTGCATGCGGATAGGACTGAATATTGTTTAACCGTGTTATTTTTGTCAGGTTTAGCAAAAATTCGCATAAATTCGGTCTCCAACATTGAATCGTTACAGCCGACGAAAAGCGCCCGTTCAGTGTCTTTTGCATGCGTCCGAGTTCAGGGGCGTAGCCAGAAATATTTTTCAGGGGGGGGTGGGGGGGGGTGTTGTTCAACCATATTTTGTGCATGTTCATGCGTGCGTTTGTATGTGTGCGTTTAATATACGCAAGCAAAACTGAAAATTTTCGGGCGGTTTGAAACCCCCAACCACCTGGCTACGCCCCTGGTCCAGTTGTCACAAAAACCGGCAACACGCATAAACATGCTAGCCTATGACGACATATGCTGAATTTATGCATAGGTGAATTTACGCACAGGTGAACTTACAAAGTCACTTGCGTATAATTTATTATTTTATGAGAAGGAAGAGTGCTACACTCTGCACCTGCATAATACATGAGGGTTCTACTTTAGCGTCTGCTATATCAAAACACAAAGTGAATTTTTCATGCTCTGAACATCCCACTAGTTTATGAAAATTGATTGAAGAGCCGGAATGGCGTGGACGGTCATCAGACCTGAGAAGGTTAAGACGCGCACGCGCTGCACATGATATTTGGCACATAAGAACAAATTTTGGTGTAATTGATGCCAAATTTTGGTGTAATCTTTTGCTTTTTATGCTCCCTGCAATCGTTAAAGTTTATATACAAAACATTTTTCGCAGTGTGTATTGCGTCGGCAGTGAAAATGCTGTCATGACGACTTTGGCGACGATGACTTTGGCGTTCAAGAGTCACAAATATTTTCAATTTGTGATGCGCAACTGTTGATGGTTCTAGGGTGCCTGCAAATAACACACGAATCATTTGTCCCAAAAAAAGTTTAGTGGCTAGCTCGGTTACATGTACGTAGCGTTAGCATGAGCTGATTATTCTTAGCTTTCGACTGTCTAGGATTATTAGCCTTCTTCTGGGTGTGTCCAGTAAGATCGAACACGAGGTCCCGTCATCCCATTGTGGAAATTTACTGTAGGTCTGCTCACCCAGAACAATGGTTTCGCAGTTAGTTTTCGAAAAAAAAATTTGTTCGCCTGAAAAAAAATATATAAATTTTGGCCACAAAAAAACGCTTTTCCGCCAATTTCGCGATTTCAATTTTGAGCGCACCTAGGAAAAAATGTGACTTCTTGTCACAATATTTATTCCCCTAAAGAACAAGTGAAATACAATCTTAACATTATTTTTTCTTGTCGAAGCACCTTTGAAGAAAAAAAATCACAAATGCAAATCGCACAAAATACCTCTATTTCAGGAATTTATTGCTGCAACAAGTTAAAGTAGATAATAAAAATCAGTACATATTAACTTTGATACTTTGCTCTCTTTTAAAATAATGCGTGGTTTTATCGCGCTCGTTTTACTCGATAGTTGGGCTGAAACGTAAGTATTTACAAAAACGCCGAACTTTGAAAATGATTTTCTCAAAAAGGCCATTTTTAATTTTTTTAAAAATCCCTCTGATGAAGTCAAGGACGTCATCTACCATTGTGAAGAAAAAAACGTTGCATTATTTTGGTTGCTAAAAGTTATAGTGCGTCAAATGTGACCATGCCAGCCTAGCGGCCGCGTCGTTCGTTATGGGCTGAAACTCGGATATAAGTGCTAAAAATGCTTACGTGACATAATCACAAATCGCAGCTCTACACCAACAAATGCGCAGCCCGGTGCATGGTTAAGCAGCTTTGTCTTGGGATCAGCCGCTTGACAAACCCGCAGCAGCGGCCGTCGATGCTGCGGGCACTCACATTACATGAGTACCGCTTCACTGCGGATGAGCTCCGCTTGCGGCCAAACTATACGCTCAGAGGACAAACGAGAGAAGGAAGCATCACTGTGAAAGTTAAAGGCCGTTAAGTGCCAACAAATTCATAATTGCAACGAAAACTCTGCCGGCGATTTCCCAGTGAGCGCCTCCAGTAGTGCGCTCATGTGTTGCTTTTTCTTCGGGTGGCCTAAATATAATTAGGTACATTCTATGAGCGACATATGGCACAAAAGAAAGCCATTGATGTTAAAGAAAGCTGTCATACGTGCTTCCGATGGTCGAGCAACTCAAACTCAGTTATGCATCTCGTGCCAGAACACTTGTTCAGCCGGCTGTGAAAAGAAGTGTTCTAAGTCCATTACGCATTAAAGAACCGCTTTTACAATAGTGTATTGTTGGGCGTCCGCAGATAGAAATCGACGCAAGTCGAGCGTTTATCACGATATTATGCGGCTTCGGGCATAACAGCAGGGGAAAAAAATAATCCGTGCTGTATTGAAGGAGCTCACTGGGAAATTGCCGGGAGTTTTCTTTCATATTATGACATTTGTTGGATTACGGCCTTTACCTTTAAGTGATCCATTCCTTCTCTCGTTTTCTCGGCGTAGTTTGGCGCGCAAGCGGAGCTCATCCGCAGTCGAAGCGCACCATGTAATGTGAGTGAGCAGCATCGAGCGGCCGCTCGCGGGTTTGTTCAAGCGGCTGATCCCAAGAAAAAGCTTGCTAACCATGACACCGGGCTCCATTTGTTGGTGTGGAGCTGCTGATTTGTGATTATGTCACGTACAAGTATTTTTAGCAACTTATACCGAGTTTCAGCCCATAACGAACGAACGCCTAGGTGGCATGGTCACATTTGACGCACTATAACTTGTTAGCAACCAAAATAATGCAAGGTTTTTTTCTTCAATGGTAGATGACGTCCTTGACTTCAATCAGAGGGATTTTAAAAAAAATTAAAAATGGCTTTTTGAGAAAATCATTTTCAAAGTTCGCGTTTTTGGTAAATCACTTGTTTCAGCCCAATTACGGTAAAACCGAGCGTGATAAAACCACGCGAATTATTTTAAAAGAGAGCGAAAGTATCAAAGTTAATATGTACCGATTTTCTTTATCCTCACTTTAACTTGCTTGCAGCAATAAATTCCTGAAATAGAGGTATTTTGTGCGATTTGCAAGTTTGTGATTTTTTTCTTGAAAAGTGCTTCGACAAGCAAGAAAAATAATAGCAGACTCATAAGATTGTATTTCACTTGTTCTTTAACGGGAATAAATATTGTGACGAAGAATGCACCGTTTTTTTCCAGGTGCGCTCAAAATACAGAAATCGCAAAATTGGCGGAAAAGCGTTTTTTGTGGCCAAAATTTATATATTTTTTTTCAGGCGAACAAAAATTTTTTTCGCAAAACTAACTGCGAAACCATTGTTCTGGGTGTAATGCCTAGACCTACAGTAAATTTCATCACAATCGGGAATGGCACCGGGACCTCGTGTTCGATCTTATCTGGACACACCCTTCTGTTCATTCTTCGTACGCGACCGCTAATTGCCAGGCAACTGCTTCGGGATCCGATTAGATAAGCTTCTCGGCTCTTCTGCGCCGTTGAGCAGCATTCGCGCTCTCCTTCTCCATGGCGTTACCCACCTGCAAACGCCAGTCAGAGGCGCTATCAAGCGGCTCCGCGCGGTGCACACGGCGAATGCACAGCGAAGTCGAATAGCTGCGCGCGCCGCAGCCAGTGTGTATGCATGGCTACGACGTCACTCCTCCCGAATGCCGCAGACCAGCAGCGGCGAGCCGCGCGCGGCGGTGGCGGAGAGCGCGTGGAGATGCCGGCTCCAGTGAGCCAGCTGTGTGACATCACTGATCCTCGCGCATGCGCAGCACGGCTCATGAGGATCCACGCGAAATCGGCTCCGGCTAGGCAAGTGTAGCTAAACGCTACAAAACCATCTAGTTACCCCTTGGTTGAAAGACATTTCGTTTGATATGCATGTCAGCAGGTTGAAATATTGTAGGCGTACTTGAGAGTCGTGGGGATGTCACGGCAGTCACTAGTGCTAACGTCACTTGACACAGTGCATTCATGGTTGCGAAGAGTGGTGACGCCACGCGAGTCACCAGCGACAGCGTCACTTGACATCGTAATAGCGATCAGGTTATTACACTTCGAAATACATTTCGTTTGATCACTTGACATCGTAATAGCGATCAGGTTATTACCCTTCGAAATACATTTCGTTTGATATGCATGTCGGCAGGTTGCGAAAGTGCATTCACGATTGTGAAAAGTGATGGCGTCGTGAGAGTCACTAGTGATTCTACCTAGTGACTAGTGTACCTAGTGTCCAAATTTCTAATCACAATTAACCCGTAGTACATACAATATACAACTTAGCGTAACAGTCAAGACATAACATAACAGTCAAAACAACATATTCAACAATCACATACATGTGTACACACGGTGATGTTAAAAAAAAAGAACAGCAACTGTTGCATAACATATCCAAGACAAAAATAGTCAACATACATAAATATACACTCTGCCGTTAACACAAAACAAAGCTTAAATGCGCTAGTAATGGCCAAGGATGCCACTCTCTTCAAGAAAAATTTTCAATGCTTTTAAAGCACACTACTGTAAGCCTCTTGTTGGCCACAGGCCCAAAAGTTTCCTTAAACTTAGTGGTCTGCGGTCTAATGTTATTAACGATGATTGAGGTCTGCGTCTTGGTGCGTCGTGCTGTGGGCATTCTAGAAGGAGGTGATATATGTCTTCATCTACGAATCCACAATCACATTCAGGAGTTTCAGAGCGGCCAATTTTGTGTAAAAAATGCTTGGTGTAGGCAGTTCCTAGCCTTAATCGGTGAATAAGGGTTTCCACAATTCTGTCTAAAAACAACGGAATTTCAAATGCGATAAGTGGATCTTCATGATATAAATCGCAGCTTTTAGAATTTTCATCGAACCACACATTTCTACACATATTGAAAGATTCGCAATTCATATTTTGATATTGGGATAGAAACGATATCTTTTTTGCGGCGTGCTTGTCGTGCTGCTTCATCGGCTGCTGTATTGCCAGGAATGTTGCAATGTCCCGGTATCCACTGGAACAATATTTCATGATGCTTTTGATCGGCCTTGGTGAGCTCTTTAAGTGTTTCGTAGATCAGGCTATTATTAATTGTTTCTGCTTTCGTGCTACAGAGTGACGTTAGTGCCGCCTGCGAATCACTGAAAATTACAAGTTTCTGATCATCTTTTACAGAATTGATAAATTTTATAGCACTTAGAATAGCGAATAGTTCAGCTGTTGTAGACGATGTAACGCGAGATAATTTAAATGAATCTTGTACCTTGAGGTGCGGTATAATAAATGCTGAAGTTGAAGATTTTAGTAAACTGGAGCCATCTGTATAGAGATGTATGTAGTCCGGATATCGCATATATATCTGGTAGAGCGCTAGTTGTTGGGTGGCTGAATGAACATTTCATTTTTTCTGATTATGCCGTCCACTGACACTTCGACCTTTGGTAGCGTAAGTAGCCATGGAGGATAATCAACGTCAGAGTTAAAAAATTCACCACCTTTTGCATGTCTGTGTGGCGCCCTCTCTCGGGGCACTACGAGAAACAAACCGTACGGCGTCGCGGCGCGCGTCTGCTACCACCGCCATACCCTCGCCGCCAGGAAGCGGCGCAGCCATAGAGTGACCACCGCCACCGCTGCTCATAGCACAAATCGTGACTGCGGCACATGAGCGGAGAGCTTCGCCTCGAGTGTTGTGCAAAGGCATGGAGCCCCCTGGGAGTGTTTACATACCCGGCGGCTACTTTTCGGTGGCCAACGGATGGACGACAAGGCCAGCATCAATGGAAAATGCCGAGCAAGAAACAGTTGGATGCCTTTATGGCGTCAAGTGGTTCCCGTTGCTCCCGGCAGACCACTAAAGGAACAAAAATTCCGCGACGAGGGGTACGTGCGCAACCTCATGTTTAATGAGTTGTCTACCACGTCCACGTACGGACTCCTCCTAAACTCATCGGTGTATACGAACAGTGATGGCACGAAATCAGGGTGCCTGGGCGAGTTGGACGGCGAACCTGCTATTACAAATCCGGGAACATCGCACTACGTGTGACTGGAAAAAAACGGCCGCACGTCGTAACTTCGCTAAGATAATGCAAAATGCCGCAAGATTTATAAATCGGTGCGCGGCAGTCATGTCAACATACGCGAATCGTTTTTACTGAACAGCGAACGTGCTCATGTGACAACTAGAAATGAAGCGCTTGACATCGCCCGTGATACGATCAGGCCACGACACTACACCCTTCGGCATTCATTATCGTTCTAGAAGCAGTATTTACGGCGACTCCTTTACGCCAAATGTAAACAACAGCGTAGTTACGCTGAGACCGAAGCGATTAAGGCGCACTTAGTCATACTTCGCTGTTGTCGACGTTCTAAACCAAATGCTGAAAACATATCGTACAAAAAAAAAAGCCGTAGCGCGACTTTCGTCGCTACTGAACTGCTGTGTGACGACACGGACACAACGCGGACACATGTTCTTGTCGTACGCCATCTAAGTAACAACATTTCTTGAACGAAGTGATTTTCGCACAGTCTTGCCGAGTCCGAAGGCTGCCACGGACTGCCGTCTTCATTTTGGCGCTTCAAAGCCCTGATCCACGCTTCACGGCGCTGACGATCGCGTTTCACCGATGGGAAGCGGAAAAAATGAATGTTGCTGCCGGGCACGCCTCGGGAAGTGCATCCATAAGCGGCACATGTTGACGGCATCGTGCTAATAGAACCAGATATATCGGTAAATATATTTCAACCACCTGCACAAGTCAACACTTCTGTCACCGCTAAAGCCGCGGCGGAAAGAGAGGCGGCGGCGTCTGCGACGGCGCCGTACAGACCATTTCCCAGAGTCGCCGCCAGGAAGCGGCGCATGCGCTGTAGAGGCATGCAAAAGGCGGATATACTGGCTCTTTCCTTGATTTCTTTATGAACATGGCTTCTATTCCTTTGTAATATCTCTAGAGCCAATGGGTGGTTTTTATGTTGCGTCTGAAGACGAAAAAAATGCCGACATATTTCTATAGTTCTCATGAGTGTGAAGGGAGATTGGCGAGTCTCTGCTATTACAAAGGAACTGGAAGTCGCTCGTGTTATTATCCCTTGAAAAACATTTCGTTTGATATGCCTGTCGGCAGGTTGCGAAAGTGCATTCAAAAAGTGATGACTTCATGTAAGTCACTAGTGATAGCGTCACTTGACATCGTAATAGCGATCTGGTTATTACCCTTCGAAGGACATTTCGTTTGATATGCATGTCGGTAGGTCGCTACAGTTCATTAACGGTTGTGCAGGGTGGTGACGTCACGTGAGTCACTAGTGATGGCGTCACTTGACATCGTAATAGCGATCAGGTTATTACCCTTCGAAAGACATTTCGTTTGATATGCATGTCGGCAGGTTGCGAAAGTGCAATCACAATTGTGAAAAGTGATGACTTCATGTGAGTCACTAGTGATAGCGTCACTTGACATCGTAATAGCGATCAGGTTATTACCCTTCGAAAGACATTTCGTTTGATATGCATGTCGGCAGGTTGCGAAGTGCATTCACGATTGTAAAAAGTGATGACTTCATGTGACTCACTAGTGATAGCGTCACTTGACATCGTAATAGCGATCAGGTTATTACCCTTCGAAATACATTTCGTTTGATATGCATGTCGGCAGGTTGCGAAAGTGCATTCACGATTGTGAAAAGTGATGACTTCATGTGAGTCACTAGTGATAGCGTCACTTGACATCGTAATAGCGATCAGATTATTACCCTTCGAAGGACATTTCGTTTGATATGCATGTCGGTAGGTCGCGACAGTGCATTCACGGATTGTGCAGGGTGGATGACGTCATGTGAGTCACTAGTGATAGCGTCACTTGACATCGTAATAGCGATCAGATTATTACCCTTCGAAATACATTTCGTTTGATATGCATGTCGGTAGGTTGCTACAGTTCATTGACGGTTGTGCAGGGTGGTGACATCACGTGAGTCACTAGTGATAGCGTCACTTGACATCGTAATGGCGACCAAGTTATTATCCCTCGAAAAACATTTCGTTTGATATGCATGTCGGCAGGTAGCGAAGTGCATTCACGATAGCGAAAAAGTGATGATTTCATGTGAGTCACTAGTGATAGCGTCACTTGACATCGTAATAGCGATCAGGTTATTACCCTTCGAAAGACATTTCGTTTGATATGCATGTCGGCAGGTGGCGAAGTGCATTCACGATTGTAAAAAGTGATGACTTCATGTGAGTCACTAGTGATAGCGTCACTTGACATCGTAATAGCGATCAGGTTATTACCCTTCGAAAGACATTTCGTTTGATATGTATGTCGGCAGGTTGCAATAGTGGATTCATTGTTGTCAATGGTGGTGACGTCACGTGAGTCACTAGTGAGAATGTCACTTGACCTATTGCTAGTGATCAGCGACCCCTTCAAAGACATTTCGTTTGATATGCATGTCAGCAGGCTGCGATAGTGCACTCATGGTTGTGAAGAGTGGTGGCGTCATGTGAGTCACTAGTGATAGCGTCACTTACCATAGTAATATCGATCAGGTTATTACCGCTTCAAATACATTGATATTTTGATATATGTGGTGATACGTCAAAATGTATGCGTAGTATTGGAGCGTGATGACGTCGAATGATACTAGTGATCACGATATTTTGACTGGGCGGTATGGCGCCACTTGAGTCACTAGTGATACTCTGAGGAAGAGGAAGACATTTTGTTTCACCTTAATGTCAGGAGGTGAGCGATGTGCATGCGTGAATGAGAAACGGTTTGGTGTAATGTGAGTCACTATAGTGATAATGAGCTTAGTAGCATTTCAGTGAGCTATTATGAGTCACATAGTGATTGCGTCAAGTGGCTAAGAAACGATGAGCACGTTTGCACCTTTGTACATTATGTATTTTGAAGGAAACATATGCCAATAGGAAGGAAATCGCACGTCATGATAACAACGAACTCGACCTTTAGCGACACCAAATATTTTGTTTCCGAATATTCGAATATTCGGCTTCGCGTTTCTTGAAACCGGATAAGCGAAATATCCGTTTTTTTTTAATCCGGATAACCGGATAACCGGCTTTCAAGACCGGATTCGCTTTGCTCCGGTTAAACCGAATAACCGGTTTTGCGGATATTTGCAAGCACTACTATAAACGTTGATGGAAGCGACACGAAAGCGTGCACGTCTCGAGAACCAGACGGCTTAGGAGCTTCTGATATCTCTAAGCGCGATCCTTGACCTTGCCAAGGAAACACCGAGGTGTGTTGTCGAAGGAGAGGCGGCGTTTAACGCTGGCCATATAACATGTTGTGGAGTATGCGAGACGACAAGTCCAGGTGGAGTCCCTCTGCCTGCAGACTAAAAGGCCCGCCGCATACAATCAAAGTTCAAGTCTGCAACGCAACCGGTGCCGTAAAGGTCAGTATTTCTTCTTACGTTTTGTAATCTATATGATGTACGAGTATGATGTATGATGTATGATGTACACCAACCAGCGGTAGCGCTCGTGTGTAAACAAAGCTCCGTCCCCCCCTTTTGCGCTGCCTAAAATGTACTACAGTGTGTGCGTTCACGGCGAGATACATGGTTCCCCGCACCGGTTTAGCTGTGAAATGATTGTTCAAGAGTGACACGGAAACAGTTATGTAGTGGCGATTCGGCAGATATGAGCGCGATGAGGTAGCTTCCCGCACAATTGGCGTTTTCGCGTGTCGTGGGATGGCGGGGAGACACTGTTACTTGTTCATTATAGTGTTATAAAAGTAGCAATATATTGCCTAAAGCTTCCCGCATTCATTATGCATGTGGCAGCTGTCACATTTTACCCCGCGAAAATTACCACAGTTTTAATGTCGTTTGCATGCTCATCATTGATTTGTTTATTTTCAGGGAGAATGTACATGCAAGGCCGGTCTCTCTGCTCAATGCAAACATGTGTTTGCCAGCCACACTGATATATTTGAACAGGTTAAAAACCTTTTAACAACATCAATTCATCATATTTTGTTGGTTGTCTTCTGCAATGTGCACCGAGGGACTAACAGTGAATGTGTGCGATATGCCGTACTAAAAGCTTCAATGTAAAAACAAACATAGAGGCATCACTGCAATAAAAGGAAATGAAATTGCATCTGGTGTTTGTTGTTGCACTCACAACCGTGACTTTTAATAACATGTTTCTACTAAACAGTCACATATTAGTTGTCCTTGTTGAAATACACACGACCATTTGCTAACTTCTTTCCCAATGCGGAGCTTGATTGTCCACAACTTTCGTCGTTTTTTCTCTTTTGGAAAGCGGTGCAAGCTGACTTTTCGAAATAGTGCATGATTTGTGCATTGTGGCACACTGCACGTGCGATTGCTCTTCGCTCTTAGCCCGTTTTTCTCCATGGCGCACTACTACGACGCTCCGGCAGCCACACAAACATGCACACAAACGTGGCGAGTGGGAAACCCACCACCGTCTCCTGCCTTCCGAAAAAATCCGCGCGATGGCGCTAGCTCATCTGGAAAGCGGTGCAATCTGACTTTTCGAAATAGTGCATGATTTGTGCATTGTGGCACACTGCACGTGCGATTGCTCTTCGCTCTTAGCCCGTTTTTCTCCATGGCGCACTACTACGACGCTCCGGCAGCCACACAAACATGCACACAAACGTGGCGAGTGGGAAACCCACCACCGTCTAGCGGCCGTGGTGTGAGCATGTGCGTTGTGTGCCTTTTTTTTTGTCACGTCCTGAATGATGTGTGTGTGATTTCGCCCGCGATTCACGTGAGGTGCTGTACTGTGTGTTGGGCTGTGTGCGAGGTGCGCCTCGTGAGGTTATGTCTGCTGTCCCCGTTGGTTAGTGTGCAGCTTCCCGTGCCGGCGAGGGGGTAGGCCTAACCAACTGACCCATCGGTACAAGCTACCTCACGAGGCAGATAACAGATGGCGCTAGCAGCGTGACTTCGTCGTGGTGGTGCGCGGAAGCGGGATATTTGAGCACTAAACGTGACCAAGAACCGCAGCATGGGCAGAACGCGAGCCAAGCGAAGCCCGTCCGCTGAAGCCAGTAACAAGAGAGACAGCTGGGTGGCGTGTACAAGCTGCGATGTGTGGATCGACATCGAGGACACGCCGTTTGAATCTGTAGAGGAGGCAAGCGCGACAGCGCACTATGACTGCAAGCAGTGCGTCCGGCTGAACATCTTGCGAGAGGAGTTCGCGCAGTTGCTGCGGCGGCATAAAGAGGAGTGTGCGTTGCAGCTAGAGAATACAGAGAGAAGGCTGAGCGACGCCCTCTCTCAGCTGGGCCGGGAGACTCGCATGCGCGAAGAACTCCAGGCGCGGGTTTCTCAGCTGCAGACACAGCTTGATGACCTGAAGAGCGCGACGGAAGGGTCCCAGACCGAAAAGCTTGAAGGGTCGCATCATGCTGCAACAGACAGTGCGACGTCGCGTTTGCCCCAGAAGGAAGACAAGAAACCTCGCGCACGTGACCAGGAGGACAAGGAGCCTAACCAGACAGCTCCGGGAAGCTGCTCAGGGTCCCTTGAACCGAGAAGGGAAGAGCGCAGCCAAGTGGATGACGAATGTGCTTTGGAGGTCCAGGAGTGGAGGCCCACCTTGAGAAACAAAAAGCGTAATGAGCTAGGCAAGAGCTCGAGAGAAATGGGACCCTCCAACAAAGAGGAGCTCAAACAACAGGCGCGCTCCAGAGAACCACCGAACAAAAGTCGGTGTGCTTTCATATATGGAGACAGGAATGCCTTCAGAATGAGGCACACCACACTACGCACTGTGAAGTGGAACAAACTTGTGCAGTACCGCACATGGAAGGATGCCACCCTCCAAAAGGTGATGGCTGAAATGGATGCTGCGGTGGACATTTGGAGCGCACCAGAGGCAGTTGTGGTCATACATTGTGGAAGCAGCGATATCGTGGACAATGATGCCACCCCAGATATTCCAATACAAGAGCTGAAGTCCAGGATGCAGACGTGGCAGGCGAGAGCCAATAAACATCGCTTCATTGTGTACGGTGTTCCGGAACCGGAACATTGTAATGACATAATGCAGAGAAAATGCAAGCTGTGGAACGAGAAGCTCAGGAAGGTCTGCGACGAACTGGGCCAACAGGTGGAGTTTGTTAGCACCACGCGAGCACCGACAGGTGAGTACACAGCTTGCTCTACAAAGTCAGCGCGGCTGAGGAGCTGGGCACACGCCTGGGACACAGGCTCTGTGTTTTTTTAGGACTCCAGCCGGTTGGACCTACAGTACGACGGAAACGGACAAGCGGGTACTCGCACCCCTTGGCACCGCTTATGACAGCCCTCGGACAGGCGATGCTACAGATGGCAGGGAAACAGGACCAGGGGAAGCGCAGAAAGCCCCCTCGTCCTTCCAGTCAGGAGTAAAGCATGTACACCGTCGCCGCCACCACCGTGGTCTACGTGTAAGGGAAGCCAACGTGGGTCTTCTCAATGTACATGGCGCAAGAAAGCCGAGCAAGTGGGAAGAGCTATATGCGATGCTAGACAGTGAAAAAATGGAACTTTATGCGCTAACAGAGACGCACCTGCGTGGGCTGGAGGAACCCCCAGTACATCCAAACTGGGAATGGTCAGGCTCCAACCGCGAAGGGAATACACGCAAAGGTGGGGGAATAGGTATCCTGTGGCGGTCCGGTGCGATGTGGGAAAGATTGACCTGCCCATGCACTGAACACATGTGGCTCCGTGGTAGCATCCTAGGGATTCCCGTGATAGTAGGTGTGGTTTACCTCGCAGTGACCAATGGACAGCATGATGGAAATGCTCGAATTATGGAATGTGTGTCAATGGATGTACAACGATGGGCAGCTGACAGAGAAGTTCTACTCATGGGCGACTTCAATGGTCCATCTACAAGCTCTGGACGGGTTCCAGGATTTTAACGGAGACCTGGTGGACCTGACAGCTCGTGAACTGAACTTGGAAATAGCCAACCTTCGCTCTGACTGCGAGGGTGAATTCACCGTGGTGTGCTAGGAACAGCCATTCATGCATAGACTATGTACTTATGTCACCAAAGCTGTCCCGCCACGTTACATCAATCACAATAGACGAGGAGGGGAAGTTCAGTGTGGGAAGTGATCATAACCGAATTAAATTGACCTTATCTACTTCCGCATGGCGCCAAAAACGGACCGACTGTCGTGAGCCGGCTGCACGCTACCTACCGGAAGAGACATATGATGACATCGCTCAAGAGTTTGAAGGCCGGCTCATGAATCTGGAGTCTCCTTCCTATGACCAGTATGTAGAAGCTTTGCAACAGATAATGGAAGCACACGAAGTATGCGTTAACTCCCGTGGAGGGGTGCGCCGGAAGCCATGGTGGGACAAGGAGGTCCAAGTGGCACTAAGTGCTCGACGGGAGGCGAATCGCCTACACAGAAAAGCGCTAAGGACACTCCTTCCACACGAATGTGCAGAGCTCTGGCAGAGGTACCTGGACTGCAAAAGAGCTATGCAAGCAATAGTGCAACGAAAGATTGCCGAGCACAATGGCAAGCAGCTGAAAGCCTTAACTGAAGACAGGCGAAACGGCTCCCGGCGGTTTTGGACATATGTGTCATCGCTCGACAGGAGGGCAGCCATGCCGCAGATTCGGAATGAGGAGACGGATCTGGCCGTCTGTGATCTCTCGGAACATCTTACAGAACATATGCATCGTCTGTATCAACCCACACAGTCAGCCTGCGTGGCCGCAGAGGAGAATGAAGCAGAAACCCCCTGCCCCGAATATGAGATCCATGAAATGGCAAGTGACACGAAGAGCGGTGGACAGGGCAATCGCACGCATTTATGCACACACGGCCAAAGGACTCGATGGCATACCCGCCGGTGTTGTAAAACACCTGGGGATGCTGCCCGAGATCACCTTGCCGACATCTTCTCTGGCATCGTGGCGGGTGACACAGTCCCTACAGCCTGGCGAACAGGAAGGGTGTGCCTGGTGAGAAAGAAAGGTGGAGATGCTGGGCTTCTACGAGACTACAGGCCTTTGACTGTAACAAGCGTCCTATACCGTGTATTTGCACAGGTATTGAAGGCCTGGATGAGTGGGTGGGCAGAGAACAACAACGTGCTCACCGACTTGCAGAACGGGTTCCGAGCTGACCGACGCCTGGAAGACAACCTCTTCGTGCTGATGCAAACCATAGAAATGGCTCGCAAGGAGTCCAGAAACCTGTATGGTTGCTTTCTTGACGTAGCTAAGGCATATGACAGTGTCCCACATGAATCCCTATTCCAGCGGATGGCGGAGGTCGGAATGTCAGAGGTGTGGGTCGGCCTAATGCGACGGCTGTACAAAGATAACTCAGTTATAGCGTGCTTTGACGGAGCCCAGTCCAGACCAGTAATGGTAACACGGGGACTTAAGCAGGGCTGCCCTCTGTCACCCCTGCTATACATGATCTATGTTTCTGGACTGGAGCATATGCTCCTAGCATCCGGTATCGGCTTCTCATTCACCCACTTGTACGATGGAATGCCCGTGACTTGGAAGCTGCCGGGTTTAGTCTATGCTGACGACCTGGTCCTGCTAGCCGAAAGCCCAACAGACCTGCAACAACTGGTCACCCGCGCTGCGACCCATCTGTACCACCTAGACCTGGCCTTCAATGCAAAGAAGTCTGCTGCGTTACAGCTGTCAGGCTCCCATCCTACCGCCGACATATACCTGCCAGGAGGAGATCAGATACAGTGGGCCACTGAATATCGATACCTCGGGGTGGTATTGAGCACCTCCGGTGACTTGTTGGGGGTGCATGAAGAAAATCTGCGCAAGACTTCGCAGAGAGCAGCAAACGTACTGCGCCGGAAAAGTCTGTGGGGATGCAACCGTTTCCTCCTCATCCGAGACTTGTGGAAGGCTATACACGTCCCAGGCCTCACATTTGCCAATGCCATACTGTGCCTCACTGTGAAAACCAGGCAATGGCTGGAGCGTGGCCAACGGGAGGTGGGCCGTATGGCCCTTGGATGCCACGGGCGTGTCGCCATAGAGGCCATCCAGGGTGACCTAGGGTGGTCCACATTTGAGGCGCGCGAGGCGAGAAGTAAGGCTACATACGAAGGACGCCTGCGACTCATGGACGACGAACGGTGGCCTCGGCGACTTTTCAGATATGCGAGCCTTACCGGCACACAAACTCAGTGGTGCAGGCGCCTGGGCAACCTGAAAAGAAAGTTCGGCTTCTCTGCAAAACCTGTGATTGAGGACAAGATGTACAAGTGGGCCCATGCCGTGAAGACGCAGGTGTGTGAGGAGGAGACGGGGCAGTGGCGGCGTGCCATGGAAGACAAATCCACCCTGCTCACATACCGCACTCACAAGGCCGACATTGGCATGGAGCCCCTTACGACAACAGCGGTGGCAGTGCACTCCTTTTTGAGGCACGTGCAGGAGCGCTGCGTACGTTGGGATACCTTCGCAGGTTCGACACATCAGCGGACGTGGCCGGGGCCATATGCCGAATATGCGGCGTTGAGGAGGAGACCACAGAACACCTTGTCCTCCGCTGCGCTGACTTGTGCCCGGGTCACGTAGAGGGCACCACCTTCCCGCTGGCACTGGGATTCCGAAGAGATACGGACAAGAACACAGCGGTGGCCAGAGCGGCCCACGTCACAAAACAAAGATTGGTGCAGTGGTGGCGCAGAACGCGCAGACAATGCCGACGCGCAGACGATGTAGATGATCAATGTAGCCGGTCTGCAAGGTGACACTAGCTGGATGTTGCAAACGTGATAACTCGTTTTGTGTGTGTGTGTATATCAGTTTTTTTTTCTCTCTCTCCTATCTCTCTGTTCTCTCGACGTCTTTTTTTCCTTTTTCCTTTTTTTTTTCTGGTTAAGGCACTTGAGAGCTGCCTACCCGTTACAAAGGGCAGGACCACAATTCATCATCATCATCATCATCATCATCAAAGCGCTAGAAGGTAGCAACATTGGATTTAATTTGTCACACAAACAGGTCGGAGCGATGGTTGAGCAGAAGCTTCCAGGTCTATTTTATGCTGATGATATTGTCTTATTTGCGGACAGTCAAGATGATATACAGCGACTGGCAGATATATGCGGAAGGGAGTGTAAGGCTCTAGGACTAGGATTTAGTGCAACAAAATGTGGATTGATGGTATTCAATGATCACGGAGACCATACGGTCTTAATACAGGGCCAAAAAATACCGAGGGTAAGCGAGTACAAGTACCTCGGAGTATGGGTAAATGAGGGGGATAGATATATGGAGGTACAAGAGAAAGCATCGGTAGCAAAGGGAAAGAGGAATGCTGCAATTATGAAGCACAGAGCTTTATGGGGATACAATAGGTACGAGGTGCTTCGAGGGCTGTGGAAGGGTGTGATGGTTCCGGGGCTTACATTTGGGAACTCAGTGGTGTGCATGAAGTCAGAGGTACAATCAGGAATGGATGTAAATCAAAGGACGGTGGGCCGCCTCGCGTTGGGCGCTCACGGGAAGACGACAAATGAGGCGGTAAAGGGTGATATGGGATGGACAGGCTTTGAAGTGAGGGAAGCGCAGAGCAAAATGAGATTCGAAGAGAGGCTGAGGAAAATGAAGGAGAGTAGATGGGCAGAGAAGGTTTTCAGGTATTTGTATAGAAAAAGCGTTGACACGCAGTGGAGAAAAAGAACTAGGAGGCTCACCAGTAAATATACGGCTAGCAGTGCAGGCGATATGGCAACAAGGAGCATTAAGCGGAAGGTCAGAGAGGCGGAGAGGACTTATTGGATGACAGCGATGGAAAAGAAGCCGGCTCTGAGTAACTACCGAAAAGGAAAAAACGAAATAAGGAGGGAAAGGTTTTATGATAATTCAAGGGGAAGCGCTTTACTGTTTGAAGCAAGGTCGGGCTGCCTTAGAACGCGTAGTTATAAAGCGAGATTCAGTAACGAAGAAGAACAATGTACATGCTGCGGGGGAACTAAGGAAACGATGGAACATGTACTGATTGAATGTGGCGATATTCACCCAGGTATACGTGTGGGCACGAGTCTACATGAAGCCTTGGGTTTTAGGGACAACAATGGAAAGCTGAACACGTCCGCGATAGAAATAAGTAAGAGACGGTTAGAGTATTGGTGGCAGAAAAGTAGAGATAAAGTACAAAAATAAATAATTGGGAAAAAAAAGGTCATTCTGCCTTAAGACGCAGAGAGATGGACCGTGAATTTATATTTTTTGGTATAATAACATAGATTTAATCAATGTAGATAAGGCGTTAGGACAACATGAAACAAGGAAGTTTTTTTCTTCTTTCTCTTTTTTTTCGCCTTCGAGCCTGGTGGCAGACATGTCACCGCCCCGTTATAAAGGGGACGCTCATAGCATCCATCCATCCAGTGCGAATAGTTTGGCGCAGTTTTGGCGCAGAACAGCGGAGATGTAGCAGGTTTGACGTCTTGGCGCAGTTTGGCGCAATTGGCACAGCTATTACATCACTGTGCTCACTGATCACGGTGATGATGACCTTGTTCAAGAACTGTCAAGAACTTCTTCCACACAAGCACACGGGTTCGTGAAACGTGCGTGCGTTCTCCATCAGAAGGGACATGTATAAGCACTACATATCAGCTTACCGCTTCGCTTCTGGCGTTGGTAATACCCACGTTGCTGTTGGCAGGGTTACCCCACCGTAAACAACTGGTTATATAACACATATGCGGCTCTTCAACATATATGTGTGCGTATAAAATTTATCACATCTTTAGCGTCATTTTGTGACGTGTCGCTTTGTAAAAAAAATTACTCCACAGTCACCTTCCCGCCGCATGCTTCGCATAACATCGACTCCCACGGTGCGTGCGGGATCTGCCGAATTTTTTCTTTATTGCCTCACACAAGTAACTACTACGCCATGAATGCCACACGACGAGGGCGCCTAAAACGACCAAAAATCTACGGTAAAGGGGCCCCGTCACTTTTACGATGGTACTGTGCTGATGGGCCCCGTCACCGTAGTCACTGCTTTACGATGACGGGGCCCGTCACTATTACAATTTACACTACGGTGACGGGCCCCATCACTTTTACGACGGTACTGCGCTGACGGACCCCGTCACCGTAGTCAGTGCCAAAAGAATAAGTCTTCACTTACCTACGTGGCTTCAAAAAAGCTCACGGAGTTTAAATATATACGCTGTGGGCCATCAATGGCAGCGTGGCTTCACAAGGGTGCTTCACCAAGTATTTTGACGTAAACTTCACGTCTTGCAAGAAAAGATCGTATTTAGGTTGTCACGGGGGGTCCAACTTGTTCACTGATGCACGAAACATGCAAAGCCGTAGTGTTTCTTTCTTGCTAACGCGTTAACACTGAGGCTAGCACGGCCGAACAAGGCAGCGACTGCATAGGGCGGCCATTTTGTCATATACTAACCCTCCTCGAGAGGACACGCCTGAATTCCGCTAGGCGGCGCGACAGTCTATGGGCATTGCAAATAGAGTGAAAGCACTCCTTCCGAGGGAGTCAAGCTATCACGTTGAAACAGCTTTAAAATAAAATTAATCGAGCACAGAAAATGGCACATTCATACGCGCACACATCCACGCAACCAAAACACGTAAAGCGCTCGCAACCAAAACGCGTACATTAAAGGAGCACTGACATCAAATTTACGCATGTCAAGATTTTTGCATCCACGAGTAGTTATCTACCCCCTAGTAGCGATTCGCGACCGAAAATGCAACTGAGGGACGAATACCTATCTGTTTTATTGATTTATATCGCCGGTATCTAGCACGATTGAAAACGGCCTGCAAGCCCGCCTTTTTTTTTAGCGCTGGCAGCGCTCCCTCGCGGTCAACTCCAGACCGCGCCCCAGTTTACCACTTGTCCACAGAAAGGAGTGACGTGAGGATCAGCTGCTCAGCTAACATTTCGTCTGCTAGGCGCGCACGTTCAGTCATGCCTTGTCACCAGCGTCGCCGTCGTCGCCGTCAAAAGTATCGACTTGTGTTGAAGACGACATTCTGGAACTTAGAATCACCGCGATACGCGACGTCGCGAATCATTTTCGCTTCGACCCTTTGCAAAACAGCGATTCAGAAATGGTCGCCGTTCCAAGCAGCAACGAGGAGGTGCGCGGGGACGCGCGCTTGGGCCATACTCGCTGGTGTGTCTCAATTAGCTATATCAGAGAATTGTAGCGTGCACGGCATTCCGGTATACGCAAAGGGGTCTATGGAATATCGGCATAGCGAATGCACACCAGCGGAAAAATAGAATACGATAGGTGTCTACAATAACAATTCTGTGCTTGCCAGGTTCTTCTTTGCGCCGCCAGATGGCCCCACCTATCCGGCCTCTCACGGTTACGGCTGCAGTAACCCGGTATTACGCCAGCGCAAGGAAGTCCACGGACGAACTACCATTCACTATTACGTGTTACTTGTTAGCGATGTTATTTATCTATAGGCTACTCCACTTTGATAGCTTGTGGTCGTGTTGGCGTGTACCGTACGTGTAATGAAACGCCACGCACTTTCCGCGCCTCGACGAGCAGGTCCGCACTACGCAGCGGTTCCCCGACGTGCTGGCACGTAGTCGCTCTGATTGATCTCACTCGCGCTGAGGATCACACGACAAATCAGTCGATACGACACGATGAATCGCAGGCACGGATCGGGACAGCAAGGAGAGCCACTGGCTGTGAGTGAGAGCCGGTGAAAGCGTCGTCTGGCGTCGGCGCCACAACAAATACACTCAGATCGTCGACGTCATTGTTACTGGCGTATCGTCACTCAGGATGGTATTTGCACCCACCTTTTCAAGTTCTCACGCCAGGGAGGCGCCATATTGAAATGCGCGCCGTCTAACGTGCAAGATTGGCGAAATCGCCATCTTGGGCTGCGCGTACTCGAACCGGCACGCTATTTGTTGGTGTGAGGTCCCTGCTAAAGCCTGTGTTTGCTGATTTTTCGTTTCTTTAAGCTGTTTTGTTTGGTATCGTCGCTGCCATTGACTTATTCGTCGCTGTCTGAACCGTTCAGCGGCGCGCATTTGCCCGTGCGACGCAAGAATTAGCTCCGCGTCTGCGAACGGCAGTGCTTCGTCGTCGGTACCAGTAGCAGCCAGCGTAGTACCAAGTCGATCACGGCGTGAAGTGTTAATAATCGGTAACTAGAGCGTTCTTGCAGCTGTCTACCGCTTTCCTTTATTGGCGTACTAAATGTCTACGGATTATCCATCAGTTTCAAACCTCCGCGCATACTCGTTCGCGGCGCGTAAGTTTGTCAGCTGTAAACTGTAAACACCGCACAATCCTTCTTCACAGATACAGTTGACCTACATTCACCCCGACGACGTCGAAGACTAGGTCGAGGAGACCTGTGAGTGGCCAGAAATACCGCGAGCGAACATTGTTTATATCTCGTTGAGGCGAATGCTTGGGGTCTTCGCCAGGTGTGCAACTACGAGGCACTGGAGTCGCGCAGCTACGTGCAGTTTGACTGTGTGGGTCAGTCGCTGGCGCACAATGTGAAGGAAAAAGTCGTGCTGGTGAAGGGGAATGTGACACCGTCGCAAGCCGATCGCGCGTGGGTTTCCGCTAGGCCGTCCGCTGAAGTACGGCGCGCGCAGGCTGCACATGCGTAACCGGGCAAGGCGGAGTTTGCAGCCGTGTCGGCCGCTGTGTTATGGACGATATGAAGTGTGAATCCGCAACATTCTCACGAGTTAGTAGGTGAGTCATCAGTGGCTTGCGTACCTTTCTTTCCTATCTAGGATGCTGCTTGGGAACGTTGTTCTCGTCGTTTTTCTTGCCGCCAACGAAATACCGGGAATAGAGGCGTGACCAGGGCGACACGCGCAAGTTCTTACTATTTAGTGAAGCCACCCACTGCTGCCGCAATTCAGGCGACGAAGGAAAACGATGCAGCGCGAACATGCCACGCTTGCACTCATCGCGTGGCGTACATGCGCTGCGGACACACGATTGCACCTTAAATATTTCTCTTCCGCTGCTTGTTCGTTCACCCGTACACGACATAGTGATGACCAGATGACTTGCTATGCGAATGCAGTAAGTTTTCTGCCATGGTAGTCACTTCGTATCGGACACAGGCGCATAACACAGTCACACAAACGCGTACCGAAGCAACACACACACAGCACTGGCGCAGCCCAAAGCACGGTAGTTTTTCCGATTTACCGACGCCACCCATTTCTTCTGCAATTCCGGCGACGACGGAAAGTGATACAGCGAGAACATGTCACACTTGCAATCCTCGCGCGGCGTGCTGTGCTGCGGGCACACAAACACGCCTAAAATGTTCCTTTTCCGCTGATTGTTCGTGCACCCGTGCACGACACAGTGATGGCCAGACGATCGGTTCTTTGAATACGCACCATTTCCGGCCATGACAATCGCTTTTTATCGCAAAGAAGGGCCTAATTCGCAAACAACATCCAAGCGTACCAAGCGTACAGATACAACATGCGCAGCCCAAAGCGCGATGGCAACACTGAAAACATACCCTCGAACCCTGCAGCGCACTGGTGCGAGCATGGGTGCGAGGGTGCTCCTGTGAAAAGGTTCGTAGGCGGCCGCCATGTTTGGCCGACCGAGGCGCCGCGGTGCGAACATTTCCTTAGGGGCTGCTGAAGCGCGCTGGCGGACAACGCGGTGCACCATGTTTGTGGCTCACAGTAGCGGGCGATGGCAGATTCGCAAGCGCTGCAGCCGCTCAATCTTCTGCGAATGTCGGAACATGCATCTTCTTTCATGCCACTACATTTTCGAATGGTGGAATTGTGCCAGGGAGCTTGTCAAACTTCGCGAGAAGGTTCAGCAACATCGTCACGAAGGTTTGAACAGTTGCAACACCGTGCAGTTGACTCTTTTTTTTTCTTTTAGAACTGTATCATATAAATAAACGTCTTAAATTTACGCATGTAAATGGCCAGATTAAATTGAGTGCGCTGTAGCTTTTTCTATTTTCCGAAAGGCAGCAGCGACAGATATTTTCGTGCCACGCTACCGTCGGACTTTGTGCTGCGCGATGGCTGTTTTGTGTTCTCTCGCAAAATACAACGGGATTAGGCTATTATGTCAGTTTTTAAGGCAGAATTCTGTAGCTCAGAATACGTGCGGTTTCTGAGCGATATTACTGCGAAAACATGGCCTGGGCGTAGTGTCCGAAGCCTGTAGCAAAGCTAGTCGCAGCGCGCATATGCCGGCCCCCAAACTCTGTGTTGTTAAAGAGCAGAGTCTGCAAAAAACACCCCGTCGCACAGGTGCTTTGCATCACGATCAAAACCGACGAAGATTACGTTTGAGTCCGATACTGATTAATTTCGACCCTGACCGAGCGGCGCATACGCGTGCACTTTATCGCGACATGCCTCAGTCAGGATATATACCTGAAACTGCAATGGAAGGATCGCTCCTGCAGTGACAAGATCCCTGTCACACGGGCATTTTCGATCGCAATTGAGCCGGATCAAGATTGATCGCCTCGGCCTTCCTTTGCTGTCACAGTAAAACTTCGTTCTTATGAAACCACAGGTACAGACATGCTGTGAGGTTCAAGATACATATGTTCTATGGACATGAAGTTGCAAATAGTGAAACTGTTCACTACATCGAGGTATACCTGTGCCTTTTTGAACAAATTTATAGCCAAGGTGGCTGCATTTTGGATGTGGGCAACAAGCTTAAACACCCGTGTGTTGAAATTTCCGTGCATGTTAATATCTGAAGCTTGCCTCCAGTCTGTCGCGGGCGCCTGTAACTTGGCTTCGCAGTTTGAGAAAACATGTGGTAAGGTGCATGGATACTGTTTTTCTCATTTCAAAATTCATCGTTGCCGTTCTAATAATTCAATTTATTTTTTCATCCAGCATGTGTCGTGTTTTACCCCATGCACTTGCCGTGCAGCCATTTGAATGGAAAATATGGCCTCCTGTGCAAGAGCACCAGCTCACTTATTACTTCTTGAAATCAAGGGCCTTGAAAACGTCTAGAATACACGCTGCACAAACACAAGCCTCTCGTGTTCCCGTGAACGTCGCGTCTGTTGCATCAGCCGCTTCCTTTTTCGCTGGTTGTTCGGGCACCCAACGACGGCACAGTGCCACCCGGTCGAATTTTTATACATTGTACTGCCGTTCCGAGTATGCGGCAAGCAACCAGCTGAGACCGCTACTTTCTAACAGCTCTGAAAGCACTGACACAAGCGAACACGCGACGCAAGCACGGCCGTTACCTCCCGCTCTCAGCAGCCCCCGCGTCGTCTGCACCACCAGGCGGCGCCTGGTGTCGAGAGTAGCGGCGCGGCTGACACAGGAGCACCCTCGCACCAGTGCGCTGCAGGGTTCGAGGGTATGTTTTCAGTGTTGCCATCGCGCTTTGGGCTGCGCATGTTGTATCTGTACGCTTGGTACGCTTGGATGTTGTTTGCGAATTAGGCCCTTCTTTGCGATAAAAAGCGATTGTCATGGCCGGAAATGGTGCGTATTCAAAGAACCGATCGTCTGGCCATCACTGTGTCGTGCACGGGTGCACGAACAATCAGCGGAAAAGGAACATTTTAGGCGTGTTTGTGTGCCCGCAGCACAGCACGCCGCGCGAGGATTGCAAGTGTGACATGTTCTCGCTGTATCACTTTCCGTCGTCGCCGGAATTGCAGAAGAAATGGGTGGCGTCGGTAAATCGGAAAAACTACCGTGCTTTGGGCTGCGCCAGTGCTGTGTGTGTGTTGCTTCGGTACGCGTTTGTGTGACTGTGTTATGCGCCTGTGTCCGATACGAAGTGACTACCATGGCAGAAAATTTACTGCATTCGCATAGCAAGTCATCTGGTCATCACTGTGTCGTGTACGGGTGAACGAACAAGCAGCGGAAGAGAAATATTTAAGGTGCAATCGTGTGTCCGCAGCGCATGTACGCCACGCGATGAGTGCAAGCGTGGCATGTTCGCGCTGCATCGTTTTCCTTCGTCGCCTGAATTGCGGCAGCAGTGGGTGGCTTCACTAAATAGTAAGAACTTGCGCGTGTCGCCCTGGTCACGCCTCTATTCCCGGTATTTCGTTGGCGGCAAGAAAAACGACGAGAACAACGTTCCCAAGCAGCATCCTAGATAGGAAAGAAAGGTACGCAAGCCACTGATGACTCACCTAACTCGTGAGAATGTTGCGGATTCACACTTCATATCGTCCATAACACAGCGGCCGACACGGCTGCAAACTCCGCCTTGCCCGGTTACGCATGTGCAGCCTGCGCGCGCCGTACTTCAGCGGACGGCCTAGCGGAAACCCACGCGCGATCGGCTTGCGACGGTGTCACATTCCCCTTCACCAGCACGACTTTTTCCTTCACACTGTGCGCCAGCGACTGACCCACACAGTCAAACTGCACGTAGCTGCGCGACTCCAGTGCCTCGTAGTTGCACACCTGGCGAAGACCCCACGCATTCGCCTCAACGAGATATAAACAATGTTCGCTCGCGGTATTTCTGGCCACTCACAGGTCTCCTCGGCCTAGTCTTCGACGTCGTCGGGGTGAATGTAGGTCAACTGTATCTGTGAAGAAGGATTGTGCGGTGTTTACAGTTTACAGCTGACAAACTTACGCGCCGTGAACGAGTATGCGCGGAGGTTTGAAACTGATGGATAATCCGTAGACATTTAGTACGCCAATAAAGGAAAGCGGTAGACAGCTGCAAGAACGCTCTAGTTACCGATTATTAACACTTCACGCCGTGATCGACCTGGTACTACGCTGGCTGCTACTGGTACCGACGACGAAGCACTGCCGTTCGCAGACGCGGAGCTAATTCTTGCGTCGCACGGGCAAATGCGCGCCGCTGAACGGTTCAGACAGCGACGAATAAGTCAATGGCAGCGACGATACCAAACAAAACAGCTTAAAGAAACGAAAAATCAGCAAACACAGGCTTTAGCAGGGACCTCACACCAACAGATAGCGTGCCGGTTCGAGTACGCGCAGCCCAAGATGGCGATTTCGCCAATCTTGCACGTTAGACGGCGCGCATTTCAATATGGCGCCTCCCTGGCGTGAGAACTTGAAAAGGTGTATATCCCGTACAAAATCCTTTTGTGTTCGAAAGCTAGGTACCTAGGGAGAGAATCTCTAGGGATTTTCGATGGTGGCGCCGTCACATCTTGGCGGAGCTTTCTGGAACGCCGCTTCGCCGACCGGTGTCGGCTGCGTCGGCTGTTCCATGCTGTTCCACGTGTGCATGTATGTACGCGCGTTCGTCTCTTGTCTCTGTACCTTGTAA
Organism: Rhipicephalus sanguineus; assembly: GCF_013339695.2. Lineage (NCBI taxonomy): Eukaryota > Metazoa > Arthropoda > Arachnida > Ixodida > Ixodidae > Rhipicephalus > Rhipicephalus sanguineus. Next base: position 340,455,161 of record NC_051176.1, read on the forward strand.
CGTTGGTACCGACGACGATGACCGCGAGTCGTGCAGCTTTCGTTTCGACAGCGTAGTCCGTGCACCGGTGTCCCGTAGCGACTTCGTCGTGACTGCCTCGGAGAACGTCTAGTACTGCCTTTGCTTGATTGACGGACGTCGAGGGCGAAACAGAGCGAAGGTGCTGCAATGCGCTGCCTTGCCACGACAAGTAAGTAGCCAGCTCTGTTATTTCGAGTTTTGCTTCGCTAGTCTCTGTAAATGCCAGCGTACCTGTTACATAACAAATTGTGATAATATAGCCATGCTGCCGTTCTTACGTTGTGGATTCGGAGCGTGATAAACATTTCGAACTGCAGCACAAGAGGCTCATCCACGATCGCCGCGCGAGGAGAAAAAAATTTGCTGCGGAAGAACTGATCGTGCGTTTTCATGCACTACAGTCGCTACAGTTCGAAATGGTTAACTTGCACCAAGTCGTCCAGTGTTCGGCTTTGCGTAAGTGATAACCACTACTGATATTATCTCATGAACTAGTAGTAAGGGCACTCCCTTATCGTTAATCCTAGGCAAGTTCTTAGATTCGTTGTACTGCGGTAATGAATAATCCTGTTGACCGACTGGGGCGTTTGAAAACCTGGTACTTGTAAACAACAGCTAAAGAACGGCTTATCATTTTATTCTAACAGTGCGCAGGGCGATGTTTCGTTGACTTCGCCATTACTTGTACTAGTTTTATGTACCGAAACATGTCTTACAGTATGAATCATGCTTGCGTGGAGTGCCCAAGCCGTTCATTCAGCCGCCTTCTTTTGCAAAGGTACGCAGAGAGTGACGCCGTACCGCATACGGTCATACGGCAAGATGCAAAAATTCGAATGTAACAGAGAGTTGGAAAAACGCCAATGTTTTACTAGTACAAAAAATGGAGACATGAAAGAATTTAAACTAGACATGTCAGCCTCATCATTGTACAGAGTATTCACGAAGATAATTTCGAATAGGATAAGAGCCAAGCAAACTTGACTTTGAAGGGACCCTGAAACTGTCTGTGAAATTTTGTAAGAATTTAGGCGACACCATGATCTCATTTGCACCATGAATTAAGCCACGCACTGCATATCAAGGCAGCTGCAAGCAATTATAGTGACACCCTCCTCGACCCTGCTTTGCCTCCTCAACTTGTCAAACAGCCAACCGTCACGCGCACTCGACAGGTCAAGCTCCATTGAGCACGCGCCGTCAGGCAACAGAGACCAAGTGTGTGGAGTGGTTGAGATCTGCTCTGCAACGTGCCGCCACACTATCAGCTGTTCTTATTATATTCTCTTGTATAGTGACCATCTCCAAAAGCATGCGGACAAACAAAAGGTATATGAGAACGATCACTGATCAGCCTAAACTCGGGCAAAGTGTTTGTGTCTCCAGGGGTGAAGTTACAGCCGCAGACACGTGGATCCTGCGGGCGTTGGGTGGATAACAAACAAAATACGTTGATAGGCTAGTTGGCTCATAATCTTCAAAATTGCATAACGGGAAATCGAACAGGACTTAGAAAGAACACAGATGCACAGGACCTGTTCAATTTTGCGCTATCCAATTTTGAAGATTAAGTGGATAGCGAGAGCAAGATTGCCGACTGCAGCGATGAGCTGAAGCAACTCCGCTTGCCAGATGGCTTACAAGCCTTGCACGATGTGTCAGCTTTACAAGTCACCACTTGCTAGATTTGTGGCACACAGCTCAGCTAGGGCATCAATGGTGGCAGAGAAAAAAAAAAAAAAATTGCGATACACACTGTCACGCAGCTCGTGTCAACACGGAGCATGTTGTAACATAGGCAGGCGACGCTCGCTGCCAACTGAAAGTTCCGTGACTATTACTGTTATTATACTATACTGTTGCAAGTTACAGCGGTTGTAATGCTTATGTTACAGTTGTTCCAGGACCAGCAGCAGTGACACATATGTTGTACTATTATAGACTGCTGCGTCTAATCTCCATAAGCATTATTTTCATTCGGTATGTTTAGGTGGCAAACTTCGTTTTGCAACTTCACCGTTGTGTACCTAGCAGAGATATTCCAAGATAATCAGCTGACAGTCACACAACGAATATGAAGCTGTGCACTGTCATAATCACCTTACACACATACCACAGTGACTTGGAAACTTTTCCGAATCCTTTTTTTTAGATACAAACAGTTTATTACCAGCATGAGAAGAAGTACAGTGCTGAAATAGTGACTCCATTCCGTTCAGATGGTTGAGTTTCTTGAGCAGGTGACTTGACGAGGGAGCTTCTGCCGAATTTTGTTTACTAAAGTACAGCTGCCGGCAGGGCACCCATTTCACAGTCCCCCTCGGGAACAAAAAAAACCTCACCACTATTTGAATGTTTGTTTATATCTTGCAATGTTTAAAATACCACTGGCGTAAGCATCCAGAAGCACCTAGAAAGCAGCCCAAGAATAAAGCAAGAGAGGTGAATGACGATAGCCCTCATTGTGCGCCCTGCAAACTTGTCCGTCATTGACGTCGACTATACTTGTAGAATAGGTGAATTATCAGTGAGCCTGAGTAGCCACTAAATGCATCATACTGATAATGAGGTCACAAGTTGTCGCCAATTCGGGCACTTGCGCTTCCTTTAAAACCATATTAAAATGTGTTCACCAGCAATACATGGTTTGAGTTACCTATGTATGCGGGAGAATGGAACACAGAAGATTTTGGCTTTGAAGTTGCGTTGTCAGGGGGGTCTTCAAAGGGACCGACAACTGGGCAGAACGTGCTATTAGATCCTGGTAGACATGAAAAGACCGTGAAATATAGTGACAGATTCCAGCATCCTTTTCGCGTTGCGAGTAGGATTTATATTTTTAAATAGTGCTTAAAAGTAACAAAAATCGCTATGTTGCGCAGCCTAGCGGAAGAGCCTTGAAGCTGGATTATGAAGTCGGTCATTTTCTGCACGTATACGTAGTCTGGTGCTGTCATGCACGCCATAATTGGTCCTCAGAGTTAGAGTATGCATATTATTATCTATCCCCGCTCAGTTCTGTGCTGCCTACGAGGTAAAAGGAGTTGCATGGTGAGAAGCGGCGCTGCCTTCGCAGCCGCCAGTGGCCCATGTCCAGCCGTGGCGCATGCGCATGGAGTGCACGCATGCGCAGTAAAGCGTCGCGCTCGAACACAAACCGCTCTCGCATTCACTGTTTGCAGCATGTGTTGTCAAGTGTGTTTAAGAGTTCATATTCGCCGCAGATAGAAAAATTCTGATTAAAAATGTTCACGGCGTTTTCCACGTTACCATTCCATGGCTAGACAATCTGACCAGTTAGCTTTCGGTTGCTCTAAAGAAGATAGGTGCCCTAAAAATTGGTTGTCAGTCCCTTTAAGTGGCACAATCAATCAGTGCACAGGCCTTGTTGAGAAAACAAATGTATTTGCTCGTTTAAGCATTCTGCACATCACAAAAGTGGCTGGCTGTAAACATCTGCAGCCCCACCGCTGTGGGGCATCCGTTGTTCTCCAGTGAAACCCTATTACACTACTACGTATGGTCGCTGTCGCTGAACAGCCATGTGCATAAAAATTAATGTTAAAGATTTGCTAAAAACTGCACATAACGAGCTGCTGCCCAACATCAACATGCACTATGTGCCCAAGCATGCTGCTGTTGTCAAATTTAACACAAAACATGGTTTTAATTCATGACCTTGAGAAATAGTTGGAATGCCTGTTCTGATTATGGACTGAAATGTTGCTAATCTTGTAAGTTAATTGTTCTTGGACACCTTGCACACTTGGTTCAGTGAATATGCTTGGTCAATATGAAAGTTTTGGAGTCTGAACATGCAGTCTGAATAATGTCTTTATTAGAGACACCAGAGCAAATTTTCACATTGTACTTTTTATTGGCATTTCAGGAGCAACACACTAGGATGACTAAAGGACGTAACACTTCTGGACGGGAATTACATGTTCAAGAATTGTTTTGAAATGTACAAGGAAGATATTGGCATTCTCCTTGCGCCATCAGCTGTTCAACATCTGCGAGCTGCAAAGGTGAACACACTTTCATGTAAACAGGGCCACGTGCATGCACTGGTACAAGGTTGTTCAGTTGTGCTAGATAGAACAAAACACAATCCTAGTCTTCATGCACCAACCACAGAAATGAGGGCTGAACATCAGCTCCACAAGTGAAAGCAGGTTTCTAGCAGCCTCATATCAACAGTCACTCTGTTTAACTCAATCATAATTGCTCATTCCTCTGCTGTATTTGTGCGTGCATTTACCTGATGGGCAATCATCGTCTAAACAAACCGTAATACTTTGGTGACTTGGCACTATCAAAAAAGAATTAGGAGAGGAACAAGTGAGGGCAGCACTCTCCTAGCTTGTCCCCCTGCTATTTCCTTTTTTTTCAACAGTGAAGTTCTTTAAAAGGGGCCCTGAAACACTTTTTCAGCATGGTTAGAAAACACTGCCGATCGGTAGTCGAGGCTCCTGAGAGCATGCAAGCCAAACATTATAGCGCAGCACAAGGCCTGGAATTTACCATTAATTCTGAAAGTCAGCTAGAAATCGTTCCCTCTTCTTTCTACAAATTATGCCATATACCCAAATTCACGGGCTGTCAGCTGACTTGAGCATCGTCAGCTGCATAGTTAACGGGGCTGCCACGTGCCTGCGCATGCACTCACGATGCGTTCGAAAGGAAAAAGAAAAAGTGCACCAAGTCATGACGTGTAGATGATGTAACTTCTTTCCCCTGTGCCATCCTTCCCCTGCTTAGCTTCCAGTGCGCTTGCTGGGATGAGAGAGAAAGCAATTACAGCGTGCGACAAATCTCTAATTCCGCTCGTACGCACGGATTTAAAAAAAATTTTGGGGCGGTTGATTCGTGAGGCAATAAACTCCTTTAAAGAAGCCATTCTATGGTTACTTGCGAAAGAAGTTCCACCGTGAGGTGTTAGCAAAAACTCTACAGGTATGTGCCACAAAAAGTGGATATGTGCCAAGCAGCTCCTAGCATAGCATAGCTTTGCATAGTATAGTATAATATGAGGTGGGAAAGGAAGTGAGGGTAAGGAGTGATGTTAGGAGGAGCGGAGAGTGTAAAGCATAGCATAACAGTCTTGTATAGTATTGGAGGCGAGGAGTTATGGAGTCATCCTCTTATCGGATGCACTGCACTTGCGTTCTAGGTAGGATAATGCCGGTGCACTCCTCATAGGTTTCGCTATCGGCGCTCTATGAAAAACATCACGTGGAAGCCCTAACGGACATTTCTGTGGATACTTTCAAACGAAAGAAGTTTTTACAATCAAAATAATAATTTTGGATGAGAAGAAAGCACAGAGTTGCTTACAGGCGCTATCTGTTTACATAAATTGTACAGTGAGTGCACCTTACGAGTGGTCGCCGGCATGGGGCATTCCCAAACAATCTTCTTGCATGAAATGTGGGCAATCCGTAATGGTGAATTTAGGTGCGAGGAAACCAGCGAAACTCAAAAACAAGGACGATAGAAGAAGGCACATTCAAGCACACACTGTTTCCAGCGACGGTGTGCGCTTGAATGCGCCTTCTTCTATCGTCCTTGTTTTGTAGTTTCGCTGGTTTCCTCGCACCTAAACATGAATTAACCGGCCCAGATTTTCACGCTTCTGAATGGTGAATTCCATTGGCGGATTCGGAGTGGCCGACAAACTCTGTGCCGGAGCACTCCACTCCGGCGGAGAGCAACCGAAGGAAATCTGTCAATGGAACACGAGGGCCCCGCCAGAGCAAATGGTAGGGGGCGCTAGTGCACATTTGCTTCGCAAGCGCCCAGCATTTCTTCCGTTTTGCGCCGTTTTCACCTTCACGGGCGCGAGCGGAGAGAATGGGTGCGGTCGGACAGCGCATTGCATCGTGCATGTGGTATGCCACGCTCTGCGCGCTCGTGCTGGGAGCTTGTGACTTCCGGTCGAATCCGCCGCTTTTCGCGGAGTAGAGGGAACTGCTCCAGATCTGCCAATGAAACATACAGGGAGCACTCTCAATCCGCCAATGGAACAGACTTGCTCTGAATGGAGCAGGAAAACTGCTACCGGAAGTGCTCCGAATCTGCCAATGGAATTCACCAAAAGAAATATACTCTTACAGTGGTCCGTCTGTATAAATAAATGGATCATACGAGAATGAAGCCTCAATTAAGCAATGACGCGGCCGTAGTATAAATAAGTATCTATAATTGTCAGTGTTGTAGGCATTACTGAGAAAAAGTAACTAAATACGTTACCCGTTACGCTAACAAAAAAGGAATGCGTTACCGCCCTACGTTACCTCTTAAAAAAGTTAACGTGTTACCATTACATTTACCGAAAAAAAGTAACGGACGTTACTTTTGCCGTTACTTCATGGTCAGAAATATTAATCACTGCATTATTGCTGCAGGAATCCCAAGTAACAATTTTATAAAGCTGATGTTTATATATTTACATAAAACTTCTAGCCCAAATGACAATTTTACGTGAAGTACAGATTTAATGAGAATAAGTTGGACAAATGTATCGTACCTTGGCAAGGGTATAGTTACCTAAAGTCGCCTGGACAGTTAGATGTGATGGCTTCTAACTTGCATGAAACATGGTAAAGCGATTTTAAATATGAAGCATTTCTTAGCGAACCAAAGGCACTTTGAACGTTTCTATGTATACTTATCTACCTATCTATCTATCTAGCCGCCTACATCTGGTGTTCTGACTTAGTGTAGGCCAAAACTGGCATCGGAGGGTAAGAGAATTTGATGAACATGATAGTTTAGTCATGACATGAATAATGTGAAAATCCTTTCGCGTAGGTCGTCAAACTCTTTCCTCCACATACGTGTGGTACTCGCCCGTATACCACAGGCTGCAGTATGCGGATATGTGCCACGGGTGACTGACAGTATAAATCAACCCAGAAATGGCGAGAACAGACATTGGTAATTTAAATGCGAGTGCGTTAATTAAAACCGATTTCAGCAGCATTGACCTGACGAATTCAAACATTAAAAATCAGGACCCCAGCAGAAAATCGAACCCAGGCATTCAGCGTGGCAGTCAGGTATTCTACCGCAGAGCTACGCCAGGTCTTGAAACTGATTTCGGAAAAAAAACCCAACGCAGGTGTAATGTCGGTGCAACGTCAGTTGTGGTTGCAGTGCTGGCTATCTAATTTTATAACAAGGCAATAAGCAATACTTATATACTCCTATGATTCAGGCGTCATGTCGGGATTTTAATGGTGGTTCCAGTTTTAGCTCTGCTTTTCAAGCAGTCTAATAAGCTTTACATTTGTATTCCTTGGCTCAAAGCCAAAATATGCAGCACGGACAGCTACTCGCTGACTGCTTTGCATGGAACCGATTCCCACAAGGCGTGGGATCTGCCGAACTTTTTTCACAGTGTGACTGCACAAAGGAAGATTTTATCATCAACGCTCTTCGTAAAGAAGTCATCACAACCTGTATAATTGCCGCGAAAATTGCAAGCGTTTATGTGAAAGTGTTCAAGATCAGCCTCATTCGTGGAAAAATTTAATAACTACAGAAACGTGTACCCACAGTTGCCAATCAAAAGAAGCACATTCCTTTTTGAAAACAAAGTTACCGCACAGATTACTGTAAGGAGAAGTTTCCACAACTTCTTGTGGAATTTAAGCAACAGCTGCATTTCAAAGCTGTCATCGTAAAGATTGCCTCTCTTAGTGAATACGCCCACACCTATACGTTAAATAGGTGCTCAACAGACGAATTGGCCGGCAGCAGTTACAGTTCCGAAATAGTAACGAGTACGTTACGAAGTTACTAAGCTCACGTTTTCATATTGCTGTGCTTTCAAGTGTTGTCAAGTGCTCAGGTGAAGCGGGAGAACTCCTCATTTAGTCAAAATTACAGCGCAGGTGCTATTCAGAAATACTGTTTTCAGCACATGTTGGTGCTCCGTAAGCAGACAACGCTACTGCTGATCATGTCTGTCTGGCAGGCTGACAGTGGCGCCAGCTTTACCAGTGGTGGGCCTCATGCCCAATAGTATGGAAAAGGGAGGGGAAACAGAAGTGAGTGTGAGGAGGAGGGGAGATGGTGAAGCATAGCATATTCTTTAATAGTACACTATTGCAAGGAGTGGAGAGGGTGAGGAGGAGGGGAACGCCACCAGCTTTGTTTCCTCAGTCTTCGTGCCAATAGTACGTAGCTGCCCCCAGTTTTTTTTTCCTCTTCACTAACTGCCGCATTCAAGGACCAACTTTATACTTAACTTTTGACTTGAGTGTGTAACCGGCCCTTAAAGGGGTACTGACGCCTTTTTTTGAAGGCGAGTTTACTACGCCATACAAATCTCCTGTATGCAGAGACGCCTCTGAGCAAGTGTGAAGCTCAGGAAAGGCTGATCAGATATTTTATTTTTATATTAAAGTAACTTTTTCCATGGCACACCTACCGACACCGACACTAGCTTGATGTCAGGCTATAGTACTAATTGTGATGACATCAGGTACCAGAAATTCGAAGATGGCCACTTGTGCGTCAGCAAAACGTTCAAAATGGCCGCTTGTGCGTCATCAACGAGCCCCGGTGCTGAGCAGCCGTGGAAACGTCACTATATATTGTGCAAGCACGTGACGAGAAGCTCGTACCATGTTGTGACGTCGGGGTACAGTAGGAACTGAAACTAGCTTTTAAAAGCATATTGTAATGACTTTTTCAGGGTGCACTTGCGCTTAGCACTTCCGTTTGTAGGCTCTTGAGGGCTTGGCCTCGCATTTGACGCAAAAAAACAACTGAAATTTTTCGTGTCAGTACCCCTTTAACACCTTTTAAGAACGAGCCTTGCACTTAAGTGCAGCTTTTGTTGGCACTCACTTCAGCACAGTAATTGTAAGGCGGCACTGTCCTTTTAGATAATTATCGCTCTAACTTTTTTTTTACAGGCTCTCCTGTATGACAAGGAAGCAGTAGACGCGGCATTCGCAATGCTCATTTATGTGCTCCAAGGGAGGCGGCAAAGGACGACCCTGCAGATGGTGCGAGTCACGTTATGGGAGCTGCAAAAAAGAATTAAAGTGTACCCCCAGTGTTTGTTATTACTCTTATTACTCTAACAGTATATTTCTGAACAAACCATCTGAACATGGCGGATCGGTGGCACTGCAGAAAGCCAAGAATGCTTGTCAAAGCATGGAAATACACAAGCAGCATACAAACCTTGCCACTCGTGTAGCCGTTGCATCTTTCCTGCCCCAATGAAGCACGCAGCGCAGTGAAGTGGATTACGAGCTGCCGTCCAAGGACATGCACATGCTCAACGTAAATTTTCTTGCTCTAAAACAAAAATCACTATAATTAAACTTTCAGATCGAATTTCCTTTGTACACCCTTCCAAACAAGTGGAATTTTAATTTGACTGCATCACCAAACTGCATGTGCCTGACACAAGTCATGCAATTTTCTTTAACTCACTCTCAAATCCAAATAGCTTACAGAGGAGAGTTGTTAACATGTACATTTATACAACGTTATGCAAAGCATCTTGAAAAGATTAATGGTCTGGGTTCTTGGCGACAGAGGCGAGGAGGTGGTTCTATTCAATGCTGTCTTTGGCAGAAATTGAATCGAAAAAAAAAAAAAAGGTTCGTCTGCAATTTGGCACTTGGATTTTGATGTGGTCCTCTTCGTATTTCTGTGTAGATGGGGGTGCGACACCATTTACACATTTTTCTATGTTTGCACCCCTCATTCTTCAAAACTTCTCGGTCATCGACCTCCATACTTTTTTGACACACTTACTGGCAACTATCCTGGCATGTGGTGTTATTGTATTGTGTTGATATACATTGTAGAATTTTTAAAAATTCTCAGAATGGATGCAGAATGGCCTTTTTGCTTCACCACAAAGCATATCGCGAGACAGAATAGCGGACGCAATGGGAGGAAATAAGAAATCACCATTCCTTTTCTAGCAACCACTATGGCAACGTTCAAATCCCTCCCAAGGACACAGAAAAAAATTTCTTGCAATGACAGTTTCATGAAAGAGGTCGAATATTGCACTAAAAAGCTTGCCCACGATTTTTAGAACAGAATCTTGAGACGTACGAGTGCAATGTCGCGGACGTTTGGCATAGAAGGACCCCATCAAAGAGACGCGCCACGGTGGTGTGGTTATGGTGCTCGACTGCTGATCCGAAGGGCGCGGAAACGAATCCCGGCCACGGCGGCCGCATTTAACTTATAAAGGATGAGCGATAGACGTTAATGATACCCTGAGACGATTGACGATTCTGTACAAATGCTGTGTGGCCAGGTTCATGTGACTACAGGTTGTCTAAATCGTCTTGCTATACTTTAAATATTGCAATCTATGCACACTGCTCTGAAGCTCATATTTCTGCCCACCTTTTTTGGAGAGCAATTTCATTCGTACAATCTCATTTCTTTCCATGTGGTGTCTATTTGTGACCATGCGGAAGAACAAATGCGATATCGTTTTAAAAATCCGGACAGAAAGTTCTAGTTCGTTGGAATCGATCGAGAACTGAGGACATGTTTCGAACGAGAACAGAAAACACGATGCGTCGTCTATTCTCTAAAGTCCGTGTATGCGCAGCTCACGCTCTTACACATTAAAGACGCAGGCCTTGGTCGCTATAGTTAACGCAATATTAAAGCAGACAAGCGTCATTCCCAAATGCAAGGGCAGAGGTAGCCGTAGAAGCACTACATAATCGCCTACCACGCGGGCCGCGCAATAGTGACGGGCAGTGGCGTTTTGCTTACCTTCTGACGACCGTAGGCAAAGTGTCGCATATCAGATATTGATGCTTGATGTTCCGGATGGTGCTACATATGACCCATCACGTATATATCCAATATAGATTTCACAATGTCACGAAGAACAGCCAGAAGTTTGGAAGTTGAAAGCACGCGTTGGAGCCAGAAAAGT